>NW_024582054.1:18901054-19146703 GCF_017639235.1 Corvus kubaryi
ACACTAAATTGGTGTTTCCGCCCGGGAACAAACCGAACCCGCGACAACTTCATTTTGCTCTTACTAGATGCATCATTCAGAGCTTAAATTCTGTGTAATATAAAATCTTCTGTGGTTAATAATAGCAGCATTTTGGATGATTTCTTTAGGTTAAGAAAATACCCTTTAGTGTACCAAACATTGTGTAAATGAAGATTTGCAAAGTAGATAAGTTTAGAACACCACTCCCCAGCATCTGTCTAAGTCTGCAGGACTGTCTGTAATTCAAATCTTTGTGAATTTCTGTACTTGCCTCCATTCTTTGATTGCTTCAGCCCTCAGATAACAGTTTGATGTAACCTATCAAACACTATTCACAACAAAACCTTCCCACATAAATTCATAAATTCTGCACACAACTACTGCATCATACTTTTGGGTGTCAGTGAATTCATATTCTAACAAAATGCCATATCTCTTCCTCAAAACATCTAAGGCATTGAAAAGTTAAAACACAGAACAAGTGGATTATAATGGAGTTCAAACTGACTTGTTGCAAACCCCCATTACCTTCTAATCGTTTTAAACCAAACTGGGTTTTCTATTTTTAAGATAGATATATTTGAATCATGAAGTTACCTAAGGTTAATCCTTAAAAATGTCTGAACATTGAATCAGCCATGACACTTCCTTCCTTCACTGTGTTGTCCAGGACATATTCTTTTTTCCTTTTTTTTCCAAACTGCAGTGTCTCTGCATGGATAGGATTTCATGTCCATGCATTCAGATGCAAAGAACATGGTCTTTGGTCAATGGAGGAAACCTCTTCTGTCATGTAGAACCAAAATCCTTTTCTAGCACTTAAAGAGTGGAGCAAGTCTTGTGGCTTATCTTCAATATGTTACTTCTACAGAATCTACTATGGTTTTTTAGGATTGAGCAGTGTAAACACACTCTTATGCTACACAACAGTGACACACAGTCCGCACTGTCCTTCCAGTATGGAGCAGCTGCATGTTTAAATATGTTGCTGTAAAACAAACCAAATAGTTTCTCAGTGTTTGTTACAAGAGCAATACAACAAGAACCACTTGTAGCACCATGAAACTAGTGAACTAGTTTTTTTCAAAGTTAAAGTAATCTGTTGAAATTCCTCCTTCTCTAAAATATTTTCAGGAATCCTACAGACCAAGAGCACAATGTCAGCTCTAAGAAAACGTGAAGGAAGATATGGATGAGTGCACATATCATGAGGGTAGAGGCTACTATGCAATACACTGGGGTCCCAGAGAAACAATGAGCCTGTCCACTCAGAACCTGCAGTGCCTCTGAAACAGAAACAATACATGAACAACACACTTACCAGAAAAAGTGGAAAATGTTGACAAGCAACATTTACAGAATCATTCTTTCCCATTTTTGTCACAGTTGTCATCAACAAACAGAGATCTGAAATGCTGTTAAGACCTTTTTTCTGAGGTCTGTGTACATCTGGAGAATAATAGCTGTAAAACACATTGAGGTTTACTAATATTATCACTAGCTGTAATCCAGGTGTTATTATTTTTATTTACAGAGATACAAATATGTATTTTCCTATCCACCCCTCAATCCATCACTGTGAAAGAAAAGAGGCAAATACTAAGTATCAGTTCTTTTTAATTACAGTCCTGACTTATTTCTAAATAAAAATTCATCTAGAATTTTTGGGTTTGTCAAGGCAAACAGGTGAACAAATTTTTAAGGAGAGTAGGCAGTTGGAAAAGAAAAAATATTAAATAATGTTCATTTTAATCTTTATGACTGGAAAAGGATAACTGCTCTACAGTTTAATTTTTGTAAATTGAATGAAAAGGTTATCTGCTCTAGAAATTTCTTACGTTTAATGCCTCTGTCTTGTATTACACCATACCTCAGCTCAGAGGATTCCAAAGGAATTTTCTGCTTTTCTCCTATCTTATCCATTTGCATTTTAAGAGAATGGTGGAGCATGGAAATGGACAAAATCCACTTTTATAAGACTTTTAAATTTAACAGCAGTGAATTTTGAACAGTATGCATACAGAAACACACATAATTCTTCTGTTCCTTAGCAGTAGGGATAGGTGCAGAACACATACTGGTTCTTCCTATAAATTTCTGACTTTTGACCCTTTAACTATGGAAAAATAGCAACTTCAGTTTCTTTGCAGATGTAAAATGGCTACTCTGTATCTGCTAGCTATTAACTGCCCCTCAGTCTTTCCTATCTGGTTAATAGGATTATTCCTTTGTCTGATTTTGCTTTTCAAATTTCCTATGAATATGTCTCTGCTGTCCTTATAAAAGCAACACACATAGAGCTATTTTTATCTTACTAGCTTTTGAGATCTGGCTCAAGACACTCCATATCCCAGCTATTAGCTGGAATGAGAATTGGATCCAGCTGGTACCTCCACCCCTAGAAACAAGGCAAGCTTAAATGTCCGCTGTGCAGCTTTGTAGTGGGTCTGATTTAACAGTAGTAGAAAACTTACTTCAGCATGTTCTCTATGCAGGAACTGATCTGTTGCATCACTTCAGTTTATTCGGATATCCTGAGATCTCCCCTTGTTCTGGCAACTTCATTGTTTCTTTTACAGTAAATCTGACTTATTTTTATCTCTGCATACATCACAATCTTTCTGATCTTCTTCTTCCTTAAGGCAGCTTTCCCTCTAGACAGGCTCTTCTTCAGGATTACCTTGTGTCACAACAAAGGTCCAAGCTGCTTCTTCCAGTTTTTAACTGAGAAGATATAAGTTTCATTTAACTCGTTTGATGATTTTTATGAAGAAGCATAGTAGATTGGACCACTGCTTCAGACCTATCCTACAAACCAGATTACAAAGGACAAGTAAGCTCTCAGCTTTCACAGCTGCAACACAGTCTCCAGAAATGGTAAGTAAAACAAGAGGAGCTTAATACCTAGTTTAATAATTAGTTTATCTGCTTCCAAATGAAAGCATGCTCTGTCTTAAAGATAATGTTAGATCTTAATTAGACCATCAGTACTCATGCATAAGTGGCTTCTACAGAGTAAATTTAAGTATATTTATTTGGACTCGTAGCTACCTTTCCAATATAATGTCTTTGGTATGATGGACAGAAGACCCAACAGAGGCCTTGATGAATAATGTACTCAAATGAAATCTCAATTTTCCAGCTGTTGAAAGATAATGATAATGTTGCTCCTTATTATCCTTTGATGATCTTGTCTAGTGAGAGAGCTTGATCTGTGTGAAAGAGCTCTGTGCAGTCTTACAAACTAACAGCACAGGAACTTACTGAAGGAACTTACAGGAACTTACAGAAATTGCTACTGTCTACAAATAAAAGTGCTAGCAATGAATATAGAGACCCTACGTATACTATAGGGACATGAACAGAAGAGAATGAACAGTTTTGATTATTATAATGAGAAAAATAGATTTTTTTCTTTGATGAAGTCTGGGTTGAATTTCTAGCTGATTTTTATTTTGTTGCATGGATTAGTTTTCTAATTATTATTAGCAAGACAGTAAAGAAGCATTCAGTTCCCTGCTGCTAAAAAGTGAAAGAAGAAATAAATGAGATATTATTTATGCAAAAAGAAAAAAGAGCAAATAAGAATCACAAGTTCAACCTCTTCTGAAAGACGATAATCAACAAGTTCTCTGAAAGAAGAAATTGCACACCTTCCTAGAGAGTGCAATAAATTTCCTTCTAAAAGTGAAGTAATTTTTGAGCTCTTGAGTGTAAGAACTGTACTTACCTTGTGATTAAAGTGACAGCACTGATATTAAAATTTGATGTTCTCAGTATTGTAATGTTAATAAATCAAACTGTTAGAAGCTGTGAGACTCCTTCATTCTCTTTCTGAGAGGGGCTAGACTCCTTAATTTGAATGGATGTTAGCTTATGATTGGGAAGCCAGTTCTTGATAGGAAATTGTATAAATTTGTGTCTCTGTAGCAATCAGAGGGAGCTGCATACATAGTTCATAAAACATGCAGTACATTGCTCTGTCTGTCAGTGCCAACTAGCATTCTGGGGCTTTATAAATACAATAGGTCATGAGGATGACAAGCTTGCAGCTAGAAATAATGATCTAATGATTGTTTTTAAAATTCACATTCCCTTGCTTCAAGGTACAGTGTGGGATTTTTTCTTATTAATGTACAGAGCTTTCAGATACAAAGGTAAAGGAAGAATTTCAAAACAGAAAATAATGCATTTAGTTACTGGCAGTAATTACTGTTAGAACAGACCTGCTTCTTTTACATCCAAGATATTAAAGTGTGAAAAAGTAAAAGTTCAAGGTCATATTCTAGTATGCCCGCTGCCCAAGAATGCCTAAAAAGAAAAATTATGTTGGTGATATGAAATATACTCGATGATACTTAAGGACCAAGACTAATATTGTTCCAGAAAAGTTTGGAACATCAAACAAGGATTTGCTTCCAAAGGAGAGAGCAGATGTATGTGCTTCTCCATACACAATTTGGTGAATGAGCCAGATGGTAGCAGAATTATGAAATTACTTCTTCAACATAAAACTAGATATAAATTAATCTCTCCTTGCGCTGCACACTTTACAAGTACTGACTAATAGGTATCTTTTGCTTCAAAATTCACCTTTTTAAAACAGAAAAAAACATAGAGAAAGAAATATAACAGCATAAGAGTATGGCAATCAACAGTTTTGACCCTGAGTTGTATTTTCCCCTCCTGGCAAATGAAGGTGGAGCACAGCTGAGAGCAGGGATAAGTTATATGGAGAAAAAAAGCAAAAGCAGAGAGGTACTGAAGGGAAATATGTGGGTGGTGGAAGGACTCTGTTGGAGTCAGCTAAGAAGATCAGCTTTTTAATGATACCAAGATAAAGAGCCTGTGCCAAAAAAAGATTTGGAGGGTACAAGAGCATGCTTGATACTCTTTGAATTGTTTTTTGCGAGAATGGCCTTGGTATTTCTGAAACTGAATTGGACTATTATAATTCTATCCAAGATCTTCGCATATCTCCTCGAAATCCATCCTTTCTGAGAGATGTTCCCATGTTCAGAGCCCTAAATTCTGCAGGGGGTCCCAACCCAGAGGTTGCCTGCCTGTTTTATCTTGTCTCCAGAACAGCCACAGGCTAAATTATTTGAGAAAATGAAGTGAATGTAAATATTCCCAGTTTAGGAAAGCAAAAGGCCTATTTTCCAAATCCCAAGTTCTGCTCAGTCCCAAGACTCTGAAAGTCAAAAAGTTGAAACTAAACCTCTTGTAGGTTCTAAATGTAGGCAAAGAAAGTGGTGGTTTATTCTACAAACATCTGGAGCTGCAAACAACGAAAAAATTATTATTCACAGGCAGTCATTGTTTCTGATTAAAATTGGCAGAGTGGTGAGAGTGATTAATCTAATTCTCCTAGAATTGTACTGGGAAATTAAGATGTTAATGGAGAAGAATCAGAAAAAATTGCTTCTAGGTTCCTTAGGAAATAAGGTGCCATAGACTCATAGCTCATGTGCCAGGTCAGCCTCCTTCAATCTTTCCTATTCCACTAGATGCTTAATTATTCATTGGAATGGAGGAAAGGGAAATAAAAGTTCTGGAATTCAAAGATTAAGGTGACTAATGGAAAGAACATATCTCATTTTGTCTCTTTTGGGGAAAAAATCGAGGTAGCCTAGATTTTAATAGATATTTTCCATCTTCCAGTAACTTTTTCTTTATGAGACAAGGATTCTCTCCTAAGTGTTTCTAAACAGCATCTGCACATACTCCTGTGTGATTTGTCAATCCTATTCACAGGTACTTTGTTTTCCCTGTGCAATGAATTGTTATGCAATATTTCTGACTTGGGACTGAATGATCTGCCAGTTGATGGCAACCCAGTGTTACATGCTAAAGTTACCTAGATCTAGGACAAGATGAGTGCAAGGATTTAACCACTAGGAAGTGGAGAATCCAACACCCTCTGAACAGTCAGGAGTTGAACGTGGTTTCTCCATATGATCCACAAGCACGGTGTTCTGATTGTCTAGATTAGACAGTTACCCTGTACTGAGACTCATGTCTCATCAGGATCACGACCTTAGTCCCTATATTCCTTCCTCCATGAGGGTACAGTGATTCTAGTTATTTGCAGGCAGTTTCAGAGCAGAGGTTCTGCAGATTATCTTGTATTTGGAGAACTAAATTAGCAGCAAGCAGTGGAGGATCTTGCAGCTACCACTGTGATTAATTTATGAAGTTCTGAAATTGCTTTGTTTCTGAAGCACCACACCACTTCTGCCAGGTAACATTATCACCTCCATCTTACAGAAGCAAATCTGTCGTGAAATGAGGCCTAGTACTTTGCACCTGGTTACGCTGAGGAATTGGGAAATGTTTGGAACTAAAATCAGCTCTTCAGTCTTTCTGTCTTCTGCTTTAAGGCTTTGTTCCTTACTGATAGAAATGGGAGAGTAGGGAGGTAGTACACATATTAATATTTCACCTATTGTTTCATCACCAAGCCAACTACCTGACATTTCCTACGAGAGGTTCCATTATTTGGAACGGGAAGGGGAAACTGTTAAAGAGAAGGTTCTCCATCAGCCTAACCTACATACATCCCCCAAAGCAACGTTTCATCAGCACTGGAATGTAGTGGTGAAACTGGATTTTTTCAATAATGCACATGTAAATTTTTATTTAAAAACTTTCTTTTTTAACTTCATCTTCCTATGTGCTCATAATCTAGGTATGATTTATAGAGCACCCAAACATTTCATCAAATACTAAATGGGAAAGCAGCAGCTTTTTCATACAAACTGATTTGTTAGCAAAGGATAAATCAATGTGGCAGTCAGAAATCCAGTGGAGATTATAACACAAATGGTAAATGTGGAAGGCCTCCCAGATGGGAAGGGCTGGTTATTGTAGGGGGGAAATCATCGATTTATGGTTTGTAAAAGAGAAAGTTTCCTTTGTAGTGATGTTACATTGCCCTTAAACAGAGGAGGCAGTCATGGTTTAATCCCAGCCAGCAACTAAGTCCCACAGAGCCTGGTGGGATGGGGAAGACAATCAGAAGAATAAAAATGAGAAAACTTTGGGATGAGATAAGGACAGTTTAATCAGTAAAGGAAAAGCCACATAAATAAGCAAAGCAAAATGAGGAATTCATTCACTACTTCTCATGGGCAGGCATCATCCCCAGGAAAACAGGGCTCCATCCCACATAATGGTTAGTGCAATGCAACTCCAAGGGTCCCCATCTCCTTCTTTTTCCCCCAGCTTTGTACACCAAGCATGTTGCCACATGATCTGGAACATCCCTTTGGTCAGTTGGGGCAGCTGTCCTGCCTGTGTCCCCTGCCAACTCCCTGTGAACCCCCAACCTCCTCACTGGTGGGGTGGTGTGAGGAGCAGAAGAGGCCTTGAGCCTGTGTAAGCACTGCCCAGCAGAGGCTAAAAAGTCCCTGTGTTATCAACACTGCTTCCAGCACAAATCCAAAACATAGCCCCATACTGGCTGCTCTGAAGAAAATAAACTCTATTCCAGTGGAAGCCAGCACAAAGAGTAGCGGAAGAAAGAAGGAAAAAATTCTCTCTTTCTAAGACATATGGAATGCAAGGTGGTGCTTTTTAAACTACTTTGCCACTAAGATTTTATTCAGGAAAGCATGAATCTATAGTAAGGGAAAGGAATGGTCTGGAGAATCTCCTAACTTATTTATGAATTGCTAATATTAATGAAATGTAAAGGCCAGACAAAAAAAAATATTTGTTAGCACAAGCCAGAATATTCACACAGTCAGACAGCTACTACCAGGTAATTACATTAAGGAAGTCAAAAGTTTAAACCAATCCTAAATCCCCTTACAAAAATATTGTCTGCTTAAGGCAGGCATGAGCTAGGTATTTTACTTTTCCAAATAATTGCAAGTCTAACAACTGCTGTTCCTTGGCAATGGATTAAAGACTTCAACATTCAGAATGGGTTTTGCCTTGCCCAGATCTCTGAAATACTGCAAATGGATCGGCTGGTGATGGAGGGGCATGACACCATCAAATCTGGGTCATGCACTAAAGCCAAAGACTCTGGTGAAACTCTCATGTTCTGCCCAGGCTACCTTATGCTGCTTAATCTATAGTCATCACAAGTTAGCTACCCTGCCTTAATTTTATGTATATGGAATACTCAAAGGAAGTAGATCAGTGTCCCCAGTGCTGCCAACACAATTAAAACTATATCGCCAACACCCTTACTACGGGAACAGTCACACACAATATTTTTGCTTCTAATTTATCCTAACCTAATGCTGCACATAGCATAATCAAGGATTCTTCAGAAGGATGTTCATCTAAGATTTAGCTCATAATGTAGAGAACTCAAATGCCTAATTTGGGCATCTCCTTTAAATGTGTAATCCACCTGTGAGTAATCACAATTCACAGATTCTTTCCTGCAAATGCTGTACCAGCACAATGCACAGTGAAGAGCATGAATTAGAAGACAAATCTAATGAATTATTTTGCTTTACCACAGCAAACACAATTCACATGGGTTTATTCTGGGAACATAACTGTGGCTATATTCAGCCAGATCAAAACTTCATTTAAGTCTGTATGCCACCAGCATCAGAGAATGGAAAGAGACCTAGGGAGCACCCAGTGCATAACAAGATGGTGACCAGACAGTGATATTCCTCCTACCTTCCATGTATACTCCAGGGCCTACAGTGTATTATGTTGTCACATTTACAAACAGAACAAATTGCTTCCTTTCACCAGCAGCACTCCCTTCTTTAATTTGTTTTAATGGTATCTTGTGAAGGCCTGTAAAGCTGAGTGCAGCTCTTTGCTCAGCAAAGGCGGTCTTAGGCAGAGCTCTGTATAGTCTACGGAGACTCTGTACAGTCCAAAGAAAAGCTTTTCTGCAAAATTCCTGACAACCCTGGGAAGTCTTTTTTTTTTTTTTTGGGTAGGCTTTTGACTTGGGCATAGTCGGATGATGGGAACTTGTAGACAGTAGACAGTTCAAATTTGGCCTTCTTTCTACCAAAATCACATGTTCTGTATGGAGACTATGTACCAAACTCTAGTGGTGATCCCATGGTTTGAATGTATGCTCATTCATAAGCACTGGCCTAGGATGACCGTGTTCCTACCTCATGATCATCAGACATGCATCAACAGGTAGATTTCAACACCTAAAATGTCGGGCTGCACTTGTCTGAAACCTGAACTTAAAATGTTCCCTGCTCTTAAGCATCAAGTAGATTGGTTCCCAAATTACATTTCTAAATAAAGACTCTGCAGTATGTAAAAGCACTTTTTACTCATTCTCATAAACATAACTGAGCAGGGCCTCAGCAGGTTCAAGTAGGCATAACCTTCATTGAAGTTGAATATTATAAACTTATTTACAACAGTTAAAGAACTTAATTTTTCTTGGACTTTACTGCAAAAATATGTTTCCTCTAAATGAAACTTGAGTCTGTACTTTTGAGAAAAGTTGTAAAATTATGTTCTTATGAAAAATCTGTTTGTAGCACAGTCACAGAAAATCCTCACTGTAGTCTTTCATTTTTATCAATGTCTTTTGAAACACACCCTATCCACCTCAAAGTGAATCATTCTTTTCATAAAAAGTAACAAAGTTATTCAAACAGATAAAATATTAATCCTAAACAAGGGAATAAGAGAAGAAAAATCAAAATCTTAAATTTCTTCCCCAAGCCTTCTTACCATGAGGATTCAGCAATTCACTTCTGTTGCACATTAATCATTTGAGCTACCATCGGGAAGAAATGTCCCCTAAATCAAGTTCTACTCAGCTGTTGGGAGGAATATTTTCAATATTTAGAGAAAGCAGTGAACAAGGATTCCTCAGTTCTCACCTTCACTGAAATATTGAGATTGAGCAACACAACTTATTGTGGCCCCAGTTTTAGTTAAAATGGGTACTTCACATGATTTCATAAGGCTTCATTAGTCCTAGACTATAGCAAATAGAGCTAACAAGGACAAGAGAGGATTGGGTGCCACAAATGTATTTCCCTACTCAGGCAAGAATGTGGTTGTGTTTCACTCTGATTCTTGAGGAAAATCTGCACAAAAAATGTGGTTTGGCTTTAGTAGAATATGAAACAAGGATGAAAACACACATTTATTTAATTGTGTTGGTTTACTTGAATAAAAAATATTTTCTTACGTTCTCGTGATAAAATCATAGAAGAGTTGTCAAGGTGCAAATGTATTATCGTCAGTCTCTGTACAAACTGATTATCAGAGAGTATCACTTATTGTCTTTGTGGTGCTGTTGCTGTTCTTACAGAGAGTGGGAAGCTTTTGAATTTGTTTTTCAATAAGTTTTTTCCAGACCCTTCATTGGTGACCTCAGAAACAAAAAAAAAAAAACACGAACACTGGAGGAGCTAGAAAAAACTATCCCTTTTACAAAAGCACCTTAAAAAATAATGCATTATTCCTCCCCATGCCCACCACCACAAGCACAGAGATAGAGGGGAAAAATTATTAAGCTTTAAGTTAGTGATACGTACTAGGTAACAATTAACTAAATTGTGGTAGAAAATAGCAACAACAACTGTGAAAAAGAGATGTATTTTAAAGTTAGGTTGCAAATGAGAATGTTTGTGAGAAGGAATGATCAAATGCAGCAATAAAGAGAGAACTGAGACAGTAAGTGGAGGCTGGTATCTGGATATATTTAAATCAAAAATAGAATCCTTCTCAATATGGACGTAAAAGTAGGAGTGGAGGGTGTGAGAGTTCATTGCAGCAAATGTCCAATATAAATTTTATAATGAAAGTGGGGCATCTGGGTTTTATGGTGCAAACATCAAACTGTAAAGGTCTGACTGGAGCAGTCCTGGATCCAAGCACCAGCCTGCTGTTTCGTGAACCCTTGTCTATATGATAGAGTCAGAAAATATTACTTAACAATGCATGATCACAAGTGGGGAATAACTCAAGAAAATATAGCCCTAGATAAGCCATCAGGTTTCACGCAAATAGCCCATTGAGTATTGGGGCTTATTTCCAAAAGTTGCAGTTCATTATTGGTGGACACTATTTCCCTCAATTTGTAACTCTAACTGCAGGTTACCTTTTGATCCGTCCAAAAATAATCTTGCTACCTTGGAGTTTTGTTTGGTGCATCTTTGCTGCCAGGACACTTTCCGTGAGTATTTCATTATTGAAATGACAGTGCAAGACTTCAGATGAGAGCCCTAAAGTCACACTGTACACTTCTATTTTTCTAGTGAATACATACAATTTTAAAGCTAATTTCCAAGTCTAGGATTCAAATATGAATTTGAATTTGACATTCTCCAAGTATTTTTGAGGAAAAAAAAGGCCATTCTAAGAAATGCCTCCCACTAAATTTAGAGTATTCATGAATTACAAATTCCTGTGTGGTATGAACAGAGTATCAGCATGTTTAATAAAAATTGAAACTATTAAAAGCTACGCAGAGAAAATAAATGGAATAATTTGTCAGTCTACTTCATAATATGCAAGCAGACCTGGTCCTTGAAGAAGACATCTGCTTTCACATACAAGCTTTTCAGACTGCCATCATTCATTCATTTGCAAACATCAACCCACTGTCAGGGAAGGAAAAATTGGTACGTGAATTATTACAGGAACTTGACCCTTACAAATCGATGGGCCCAGACAATGTCCACCCAAGGGTATTAAGAGAGCTGGCTGACATCCTCATGAGGCTGCTTTCCATAATCTTTGAGCAGTTGTGGAGATCAGGAAACATCTCAGAAGATTGGAAGTAGGCTGATATTATACCATCTATCATACCATCCACAAAAAGGGCTAAATGAGGACCAAGGAAAATTATAGGCCCATCAGTCTTCAGTCCCTGGGAAAGTTATAGAATGGATCCTTCTGGGGGCCATCCCAAATCAGATAAAGCATGTGATTGGGAAAATCCAGAACAGATTCAACAAGGGCAAATACTGCTTGACAAACACAATTCTCTTCTATGACAAAGTAACCATCTTGGCTGATGTGGGACGAGCAGTGGACACCGCCTTCCTGGATTTCTCCAAGGCCTTTCATAGCGTTTCACTCAGCCTGGCTTAAGGGTAGCTGCAGAGTGGCATCTCCTGAAAGATGGGTCACTTTGAAGGACTCTTTTACAGGTGGAGCAGAAGATCTGGGTGAACGATGCTGAAGCACACATCAAGGTGTGATAGTTAAGGATAAGATTAATATGCCTGCTAAAGTGTACACTGTTGTGAGGGAACCCTGATCCTAACAGTTCCAAAGAGTGTTACATGTTATGATTCCTCATCAAGAAGAAGTAAGCAATTTAATATGTTTTGCTCTTCTAAGATATTGTAACAGATTTCTGAATGTTATATAATTGATTATTAATAACTATTCAGCACTAACTTCAGCAGAAATACACAGGATAAAAATATGATCATGTCTGCCTCTAGGAATTTCCAGTTTGAGAAGCAGTTGATTATTGTAGAGTTAATCATGGGGGGGAGGGGCCAGGTGGAATGGTGTATCAAGAAAATTTCCATATATCTTTTGCTTTTTTGATTTCCATTGACAGGCATTGCAGGATCATCAGGTGCTCAGATAAGCAAAAAGCACATCAGAAAAAGGCAAGTTAAAAAAAATCGTATAATTTTCACTGTGGCAGTCAGCCTGCAGCTATTACAAATGAGTAATTTATAAGTGTGTAATTTACAGAATGTGTATGGAAGTGCATTTAATGCTGATACAAAGACAGCTTGGATGTGTAATGAGGTTTTTATAGCATATTGTGATAGGTTTAATGTAGGCGTGTGGGTACAGCTTCCTCAGCAACCACTAGGGTTGGTTGGGGGTGCGTTCTTTTTTTAAGCCTAAAAAATGTGCTTTTAAATAGAACTCTAGAAAAAAAATTACATAATTATTTAAAATCTGTCAATGTCTGTTCTTTGGACACAATCACTCTGTAATGTATGGAGGCTACATTAGTTATGAGAGGTTTTTTTTAAACTGTCACAGCATTACCAAGATGAGAAAAGTAATCCCGTGCTTAATGCATGGCTGGATCCTTCCAGAAAATAATGAGAGGCATCCTAGGGAGAAAGGACTACTTACCATAAAATACATTCTCAGTATATTTCTCCTCCTTTTTTTTTTTTTTTAGTTTTAGTTTTTTAAGCACATTTGCATGAAAACAGGATCTCTGGCTAAGGATGCCCTTTGGGTTTCCCCTTCCCTCTTGGTATTTTAACATCCTCTTGTGGTGACTAGGGTCCAAATGCTGTCAGCACCTACAAACTTAACCTTTCAAACACACCCACTGATTTCCTTGAAGCAATCTACTGAATGTAGTGCAGCATATGCCCAGCATTTGCAAGAGCCGGGCCCAGATAATTATTTCCAGATGAACGTGTGCTGTAAAGAGGTGGTAGAACTAGCACAGCTAGAAGAATGAAATTTCAAGGAACTGGATTCAGCCCAAAGTTATGCCCCTCAACAATTTCTTTGCCTGGAAGAGATCAAGCACAAGACAATTTTCACCAGTAAATCTCAGGAGAAACTAATGCTTCACAGTCTCAAAGGGAACCTGTGAGAGACAAGAGCAGTGGTCTCAAAGGGGTGCAGACCCTGAAGGGATTGCCTCCTTAGGATGCTGCTGACCAAGATGGCAAAGCAGAGATGATTTATGTCTCTGTGGTATGAGCTGTGATTGCAGCCTTTATTGAAGAGTTCATTTTTAGCTGAATCCACAGCTAATTCCATTTAGCTGAATCCACTGTACCAATTTTGGTACAGTGTTCTTGCCCTCAAAGACCACTGTAGTTACTGGATCAAATCTGGTTTTCTAGCACACTTTGGCCAGATGACAATACTGGAGAAAAACATAAAAAGTATTCAAGAGGCACATTAAAGGTTTTAAGTATATTTTCTCATCATTCAGAAGATAATTTCCTACTTCTTCTGTAGGAAATCACATCTGTTTACGTTTTGCTCTAAATAAGGAGAGTTGTCAGGTTGCGCACCTGTGTCTAAGCAAAAATTCTAGAAATGGGCTGCATTGTCCCATGTGCTGGTGCATTTTATCTTAGTAGTTGCAAGTCCCAGTGTATTGTCAGAAGACATCCCCATCTGGGGTGTTCACAACCAGTAAGGAAGCATATCCCAGGTTACCAAACCCAACAAAAAATTTAGGGAAAAAACAAAGGAAGAAGCATCAGGCTGACTTTACTGGCAGGAAAGGATGAAATTTGAGGAGGAGTCTACTGTGTGCCTCTGAGGGATAGTTCTCATATGGAATTTCATCACCAGAAAAGTAGCCATTTTTGGCCCTAGAACAAATACTTCTGAAAGCCAGATTTTGCTCCAGGTCAGGTACAGACTTGGAGCAAATAACATGAAACTTAGCAGTTTCATTGCATTGCAGCGCATGCAAAGCTCCAGTGTACCTTCTGATTCCCAGTCTACCATTTGGTGTTAACAGAATTCTAAAGCTTAAACCAAAATTCATCCCAAAGCATTGAGTTTCATCCATTTCTGGGTTTAACTAGGATTTTTATATACAGTTTCCAGATAAAGTAATGAGTCAGGCCATCATTTCCCAACTAAACTTTACCCAAAGGTCCCAGAACCTCAGTGAATCTTTAAACAGACCCCAACCTGTTGTTCAAGTTTCCCATGCAATATGGAAAAAGGTGAGTTTCCGTTCTGTGTCTGAGGGCTTTGCTGAGGATCCTTCTCAAAGTGCTTACTTCATGCACATGCCTTCCTTATTCTGTTGTAGCTTGCACCAATCTAAATAAATGGCAATAAATACCAAGATTATTTTATGAAAAATTAGACATCGTCATCATTTTCTTCCATTCTGTGTTCATTAGTGAAAGGTGATATAGAGTAGCGTTTCACTCACAGTTGCTGCTCATTGCACATGCCACTTGCCAGAGGAACCTGACAAATAAAGAGAAGCAAAAGTATGAAAGAGAATAAATTTTGATGCTAAAACTAAGTAAACATGACATATAATTTATCAAAAGCATAAATACAAGCAATGCCAGCATAACTTTTTCCTCTAAAATGATATATTTTACCAGAGGGATATTTCAGATTTTTCACTTAGTGCCAAGGTAAGTTTAATACCTCTCTAATCTACAACATATGGGTCATATGATATTGCACATTATTTGCATCACCAATAAAATAGCCCATTAATCAAACATGCCACCATAACCTCCAACAGTATAAACTGAAAAATGTGCTTAATGTTTTTTGCTTGAATGGAATTATTTACTTGAAATGCTCTCTTTTGGTATAATAAACATGCTAATTTTAACACTGGTCAAGCATACCAGCAATTATTCTAAATCTCTATTTATTTGAAGTCTTCACTAGAAATAAAAAACAGTCTGTGAATATATTTATCTCCAAATTATCTGATGTGGTTTTATTTATTTTTTTCATCAGCATAACTGTGGAAGTTTAGAATGGAGTCACTGGGAAATATCTAATATGTATTATTTGTGTAATTAAGATATTTCACCCAAGCTTGGTCATTCTGTGGCAAAGTCTACTAGAAATGAAAATCAAATTTATATACAAATAGATAATTTTCTCTATAGAATCTCATACGCTGTAATGAAACATTTGTGTGACGCAGGAAATTATAAGCACTGTTCAGAATTCTCAATTAGCCATTGACTTGCAGCAGTTTCAGACTTTGAAAACAGGTATAAAAAATAGATGCAGAATTTACCAGTATTTTCAAATAAAACACATTAACTTAAGACTACAGAAATGCTTTTTCTTTTAAAAAGAGGAAGGCAGGAGATCTGAATTCTGCTGTTATTTTTACTGTGCTAAATAAAACACTTAAATTATTTTCCATACATTTACATTAATCCCTCTGGCAAACATCAGTGCTCAGATAAATATGGGGCTTGTTAGTCTCCATCCAGAAAATAAATCCTATCCCTTTGTCTACCAGATTTCATCTCCAGCACTCAAATAGGAACTGAATCGAAAACCTTTGAAGCGTAGGGATGGCTTTGAGCACAGTTATTAATTCCTCTTTAAAACAATAAGAAATTGAGTCTGTGAGTAAGAATTCTCTAACCAAGAATAGTTTGCCAAATTAAAGCTATAGTTATCTTTCATCGCAGGTATTAGTTGTCAGTCATGAAAGTATTTCCAAAGAAACTTGATTACTGAGCATGGAAGAAGGGCTGTATGGATGAGAATAAGTTTGTGAGTAGCCTTTAGCACTGGGGACCCTATTCAGTATTTTCATTTGCACAACTCACAGTTTCTCTCTTTTAGCCTCCTGCAAATCAAATACAAAAGTACCTTTCTGCTTAGGGTTATGTGAGACTAAAACATTCATAAGACACTATAAGGACCTACAATGAAAGGTGCTATAAAATCAGTGAGTGTTACTGCTTTTTATTAGAAAGCACATTCCATTAAAACTCCCCAACACTTTCCATTAAAATTATTATTAAAAAAAAAAAAACAACACTATTCTCATTAAGGAAGGTCAATCTACTTTCAGCTAAAATGAGAATTGACCTTACATTTTATTCAACACTCACAGTAATTTTTTTATTTTAGAAAAAGTTCAACTTTTTTTTATTTCAGTCAGATACAACCAAAATGAGGGCTTCTTCTACAAATGCTTACATGTGTGCCCAGGCTTGGGAGGGTTTCCAGTGAAACAAGTTGCTTGTATAAATTTAAGCAAGTGCATTCCTGTTTGTAGACTCAGAATCTAAGAAACCATTTTTAACCATTTCTCTGAATCGTTGCTCCAAACCTGCTAATAGTACCAAACTCCTGCTGACTTTAAAGTAAACAACTAATTCTCAGTAGTGTTGGTAATTATTTACCTGCTGAAAAATGCTTCTAAGTTCCCTAGATATTATAATTTCATAAAAATTCATAAAAAATAATATTTTTGAAAATATCAGAACAGGTATATTAAGCCAGCCAAGATAGGCTATAAGACTAAAAAGCGGTGAAATTTACAATAGGTGTCTGCCTAATGTAAATTTTCATTAGGTGTCATGCTATCCAGCTATTGTGAAATAATAAAATACATCCAGAGAGTGCTATATATTTTACCTCAGGGTTCTGATGACATGCACAAGCTCTTAGACTAATATTGTCACTAACAACTCCTGATAAAAAATAGTTCTATTTAATACAGCTGGGTACAGTTCAGTCTCTCTATATTGTAAATATAAACCAGAATATCACATGAGAGCAACTAAATTACATAACTGCTCATGCAAACCTAAACAATACCCTTAACAGCCCCTCATAAATCTGGAATGTTTTGCTGTTTCTTCCCCTTCTCAAGCATCCAGACTTGGGTGTATTTCTTTTTAAATATTTTATTTAGTTGTACAGATCCTTTTCTCCACTGCTGTCAGTCAAGGTAGGGATGGGGTGAAGGTTCAGTATCAGTCACTGGGCACAGCAGGAAAGCAAAACCTGCAGAAAATTCTTGCTATCAGCAAGAGGTAGAGTTCAGTTGCCTAGTTGACAAATTCTTAGACCTAAATAAGGCAAAAAAGAACAAGCACAGTGTTTCAGAGAAGCAGTCTGTGGTAGACTGGATTTAAAAAGAGAGTGTGGGAGGCCAGCACTCTCAAGTGAAAACATTTAAAATTTTGCTATTGTTTCTAAATAACAATAAAACACATAATAAAATCCCCACCCACTCTGTAGGAAAAAATTTAAATTTTCCCACGAGAGTTGATGGCACTTCTGACAAAATTAATTGGGTTTTTCTTCACGTTAGAAAATGGCAGTCCATCAAAACACTCCAGAAATATATCAGTTTCCATGAACTTTGACCAAAACACTTGGAACAGTATAATGAGTCAAGGTAAGGTAAAGGCTGCAAACAGCTCCATTTTCTCTTTGCGTAAGTAAATTATGTCATCTCTGTTTTCTCCAAAGAAAGGTTTTTCTTAGAATTTTGACTTTTCTGACCACACAGGTACCCCACATCCAGCAGAGGACGCTCACTAAGGCCTTGCTTCACCTGACACTTGGATGGCTGTGTTGTGGAAAGGACCAGACAGAGACCTCCTGCGAGAGCTGAGAGAAAGGCATGGTTTAATTCCTCCAAGCTGCACAGCTCAGCCTACCAGATGTTTGCAGTGTTCTGTTCTTCCTGAGGGACTTCATGCACTCTGGTTCCTACGGATTCCAGTGACACTGGGGTTTTGCTGGAAGGACCCAGGGGGTAACTGCAGTTGCTTTAATGGTAAATGAGCCAGCTGGTGGTACCCACCTGGGCTGGAGAACTGTGTCCTAGTGCTCCCAAAATCTACCTCCAGGACTCTGAATGTGGTCTTTTTGTTCTGTGTATCTGAATGAAGCAAGTCTGGTTCTGAATGTAACATATGTTTAATCATTCTATCTCTATTCATGCAGATCATCCACGGTCTATTCCATGAAGTGTTCCCTGTGAAAGAAAAAAAACATTAAGAATTAAATCTTACCCATTTTTTTCTCAGTTTTCTGGCTCATCCTTTTGTCCATTTATCTGTTGCTTTGATCCTGATATTGTCCAACCGTACTTAGACATCTTTTTTAATAATCTCTCCAGGTGCTGTTGCTGTCTTGACAGAAAGCACTTAAATTTACTTCTGAGATACAGTCAGTGAAATATCTTAAATTCAGAAATTATACCAGTAGTGGAGGAAAAAACATCTGTAGACAGGTCTGTCTGTAATTACTGCACTATCACCTACTGCTTTCTTCACATCCTACCAGAATTTTCAGGTTCAAGAAAGATATTATTTTCCTCTTCCCTATCTGTTATATTTTCAAAGGTATTAAAAACTTGTCCTACAGGATCATAAAACACTGCTGAAATTATTGCATCTAACTTCATATGTTTAGTATTGGTAAGTAAGAGCAGGTAACAAACAAAACATACAAACCAACAATCAAAACAACCCTTCCTGTCAACTCTATTGGCATCTTGTCAGACCCCAAGCACTATATTTCACTACAAATTTGTAGAACTGTAGAAAATAGACCTAGAAGATCATTAGACCCTGTAATCTAACCTCATGTCAAGATCAACCATCTTGAAATCTTCCATCACCTTTTCTTTGACTTCCTTAAATTTCAGTCGTATAGATTTCATGTCACCTGAAATAAGACAATGCCAATTCACTTTCTGTATTTTCCCTTTTCTCTCTCTTACTTTTAGAGAAAATTCACAGTTTTTTGACTTGAGTGCAGGGATACAATACCAGTTTTGGTATTTTCTCAGCTGAAGAGTTGAAATGGCTCTTAAGAGACTGCTTCTTTTTTGAAGAAAAATGAAACTTAATGCCTTGGAAAAGCTTCTGTTTACCTTAAAAACTCTGCTTATCCAGAGCAATTCTCCTTTTTGCTACCACCAAGAAGAGAGAAGCCTTATTTTAAGCTATGTTGTTTTGAGAAGTGTGTCAGTATTTTGATTGTAGTCAAAACCTACTCATAAAATCTCTTGATGTCACAAGCCTGCTCAACATATGATCAACACTTCTGCATCCTATCAAGACACAATGAGACTGTCTCTCATCTCTCTCTGTATGAGAATATTTACACAGAGCCCTATTCAAATGTACTGTTTCCTTATTCATTTTGGGTTCTATTGCAAAACTGTCCTTTGCTAGTGCTGTTTTTGGGGAAGGAAAGAGGAGAAGTTAGATAATGTTCTCTGTGGATTCTTTCCAGTCTGAGACATTACTAGCCTGTGCTAACTGCCTCTTACCTTCTCTTCTGTTGTGATAAACTCTCCCAAAAACATTCTGTCTGTGCTTTCCTATATCTAGATTCCCTTCTATTCTCAGCATCACTCTGTGAAACATTACTCCTTTGTTTGCAGCCATTATAGTTTGTCTTCATCTCTTATATTTCATTTGTTAAATATGTTTATTCTGTAAAGAAGGATGGATCTCAACTACATACAAGATAAATCTGCCCTTTCTCCTACAGATGTGTCACGCTCTGCCACCCTCATCATCCTTCTATTCAGTAACAGTAGTTGTCTGAGACCCTAGAGAGAAGCTCCCCAATGGAGAAGAAAATAGTTACATGAAGTCTAAAGATACTTAAACTTAGTCATAAACTTAGCCTGTTTATGCACAGTTGTTAAATGAATGAGTCAGTGTATAAAGCTGCTTGTGAATCTCAGCCTAGCCTACTGTCTGGTACCAAGGGAGCACTTCTTTCTCAGTGCTTGGCCTTTCAGGGGTTTGTCTGTTTGTCTGTTTGTTTGTTTATCTGCCTGCTGACATACCCTCTTCCTGAAACTGCTCAGTCCCAAACCTTGCTTCGTTTAAGTATCTTCACAGCTAATGGTGGAAAAGAGGTAACAATGGCAGACTTAGCAGAAACAAAACTGAGACAGCAAGGAAGTTAATTACCAAAAAAACAACAAAAACCAAGCAAACAGAACTACATACCATCGTTTCAGTCACTGGACAATATAAGTTTGGTGAGCTGCTGACTGCAGCTCTGCTCTATGCCAAAATACTTACAACTCTCTCCTTTTTTGTTAGCTGTCTTTGGCTTTCCTGTGCCAGTTCAGATCCATTAAGACCATATATTTTAACAATGAGGATTTTACAGTCAAATATACAATGCATGAATTCATGGTGGTCAAACCCAAATGCACTCTCAAAATGCTAACGCTTAGGGAAATAGTCCAGAGGGGGGTTTTGTCATAATATTTATTATAGCGATACCACAGATTCTGTTAGCAAAACCACTGCTGTGTCAGCAAGTTCTGGAAAAAATAATAAAAGGAACTATAAATAAAATACATAAATTTAATTAAAGGTTAAATCTTTGAGAGAAACCCCTCCTTAAAAGGGACTAAAACTTTTGTGATTTTTTCTTTGTGATATATCTTGTTTTTCTCTCCAATTTATATTTTTTATCTTGCTGCTTATTTTCAAACATAGTAATTATTCAAAATATGAGGGCTTAAAAAATCACTGGATATGAACCTATTCATCTAATAACTAACCTAATTCCTGCTACAACAATTGTACAAAAGCACACTACAGAGGCAATCAAGTCAAAAATTTAATCTACTATGTTTTTTGGTTGTTGCTTTAAAACGGATTTTTTTCTGTTTTGAAAGCAAGATAACCTGTTATTCTTGACATACACAAAGTATAATATTTAAAAAACAAGCACTTGAATATATATTATTGCTTTAATATAACTGCTTATAATCTTGAGATGTTCTCCAAGTCTCTGGGCTGCCTTGTTTCAGCATCAGTTTATGTTTTGAGATAATTCCATTCTTTCCTGCAAGTTCCTGTGAACTGCTTACTACAGAGACAAGTTACTAGATATGATCAAAGCTGTTGTTCTTACAGATATCCTTAAATAACACTGTAGACCTTGCAGATCTGTGACATAAAACTTTCAGGATACTATGATTCAACTTGAACTTTGCTTTTCAGAAGACAGCCTGCTGTTGGGGAAGATGAAACAGGAAAGCCCTATAAATATGATTGCCTGACAAAAGATTTTGGGAATATGAAAACTACAGGCAACATCAAAATGAAAGCCACTTTTGAAATACCAAGTCTCAGTTACTGAACAACTGGAAAACAATGGTATGGCCGACTGAAGGTAATCCCCTCTTGATAGAACAATACCCTCTGCTTGCAGGCAGGTCCAAGGGTCAGAGCAGACCCTACTAGCTCAGCAGAAGGGGTCCAAAGAGTAGTTTTTAGAAGTTAAGATGTAACACTCTATGGTAATATAAGAACTCTTATAGGCGGTATGTAAATGCTATAGGATTTGTATCTTGTATTAGATTGGTCAGTGACAATTAGAATATTCAGTACAGAAGATGATTTATTGTATTGTAACCAGGACTTCAGACACTCTTACTACTTCTTCTTCACTCTCTTTGCTCTTACACTCTCTCTCTCTCTCTCTCTCACCCGCTTACTCTCTTGCTCTCTTGGGCCTGCTCCGAGCTGAGTCTGGCAGCTCTGAGCAGTGCCCCTGTACCCACGCCCTTTGCAATAAACCGCATGTCCCAAGATCTGCCTATAGAGATCTCCCGCCAGTAACCTACAGCCTGCACTGCAGGCAGGTGGACATACAGAATATCTGGTGTCTCAGAACACCATGTTCCAGGAATCCAAGGTGGCTACAGATGGCATTTCTCATCTAAGGCAGGTGACATGTACTGTCCTGCAGAGATGCCTCTCTATGCACTAAGGCTGTAAAGGACACAGAAGGAATCAGGGAGAGCAGAAGTAGTCCTAATTTTCAGATAAAATAAAGGAAAAAAGAAAAAGAGAGGGTGGTTTATAATATAATCCCAGTGTCAGAAGAGAAGCTGAGAGCAGCCTAAGACAGGTGTGTATGCATATTTGTGACACCAACCCGCTAAAGGATGATGACATAGCTGTGGGGAATCTGAATCTGAGATTACCAGCTCCCAAATAGTAGGCATTCAGTGATCTGTATCCATGTTCTGATATCCATGGAGAAGTTAGTGTATTGCTCAGCATCCTGCAAGCATCTACAAATATCCCAGAGATTTCAGGAGGGTATTAACTCATTAAGACTAACTGGTAGACAGGTTCTAGCAGCAGAAAGTGAAACAGATCATTTCATTGCTTGCCTTAAGGGAGATGAGTAGGTAATAAAAGGCCTATGAAGTCATTATCGCCTATTTCTCTTCATTTGTGTGGATAGCTAGGAGCCAGAAGGACCACTGTGCATCTGAGATTGCAGCTTTGTTGTCAGGACTGAAGCTTAGATCCCTCTTCCAGGCCTTTGATTTAAACATGCCAGCATGAGCTCGTCATGGAACATAAGAGTTTGATAGGCGACAGCTGCATGTCAAGAATTTGGCAGAAGTCATCTTGCAGTGTGACTGGGGAAAGGTTAAAGCTTAGACATATGGGTGGGACCATGACGTGTGAAAAATCTCACCGGTCTAAAAGCAGGCCATCAGCTTTAGGGACCTTTGAAAACCTGATAGATACAGGCAACAAATATGTCATCGAAATGCAGGATCTCTGATGGGTATCTGATTGTGTAGAACAGTCTAAAATGAATGGGAGATGAATCGCAGCTATGAAGCTTGGGCATGTGAATCCTGATCTTATCACGCTAAATAAAAGACCAATTAGCTCCTGAAAGGCCTATCTTGTTAAGTTTTGTGGGTTTATATAACAGAAATAAATAAAAGATTTTAACATGGGAGGACTTATATTTTTATTAATGGAATAATAAAACAGTAAAATGACTAATGTGTTAATATTTTAGTTTGAAGTATGCACGGACCAGGTAATAAAATTGTTTAAGTAGCCAATGTCCTTAAAAGATATTAGTGCAATCAGATTTTTGAGATCATAGATTTTGAGGCCGAAGGTCAAGATTTTATGCTAATGCATTATGTTAATTTAAAATTTAAATTTAACAACTGACAGATAAAATATGGTGTCTTCAGTATGTTATTGATTGTGTAATGTTATATTGCTAAGTAAAAGCATTGGCCTTATGTGTCTTTAGGAGCCAACTGCATGATTGCTGGACAAGGAAGGAATTGAGCACAGTTTTCCCAAGACAAATTTTCTGATACCTATCATTTCCCTAGGTCATGTCAAATCAAGGAGATTTTAAATATTATTAGGAACTGAAAAGTTCAAATAATTACTTGATTTCTCAACAGAATGGGAAATTGCATCTTTCTTTCTTTCTGCTGTTGAAGTACACAGTACTTGCTCTAATAATGTAATAATGCCCATTGTAATGTTTAAAGAGGTATGCAGGTATTTAATAGATGTGTTGTTCATTGTTTTCCACTTAGCAGTCAGCTGATCCTGTTCTCATTTGGCAAGAGAACGTACCTTGCAGTGTATGTCTTGATGCTAGTCACTGCACTCTGGCCAAGAGCAGCTGTGTCCGAACTTGCCTTAGATTAGTCCGTTCAGGAGCTGGCAGCAGTTTACCAGTAACAGTGTGGAGTTCAGCACCAGCAAACAGCCCAGCCAGCTGCCCTGCAGGAATGTTTCCCATGTAAGATTTAGACTATCACAGCTTTTGGTGTTGGAGCTAGTTAGCTGAAAATGAATCACTGCAGCTGTACTGTACCAGCATTATTAGACACCTGTCCTGTCAAGAGGAAGTCCCTCTCATCCTTTAACAAGCACAGAAGTTGCGTTAGTTCTATGAAGAACTTCCACTTGGGGAAAAAAGATCCTGTGAAGTCTTACTCTGGTAATTTAGGGAGGTATGAGAAAAATATCCCATGTCAAAGGCTGCAGCAGGGGATGGTAGTTTCTCTCTCTTCTAATACATCCCCTTTCATTGCACTCTCACAGACTACACTCCAGCCTACACAGACCTGGAAATCACTGTCACTGCCCCATGCCTGCTGTGAATAACATGCTGCCCCTGCTCTCCCACCAGCCTCTCCAGCACCTACCACCATCTCCAGTCAGCTCCACCTCTCACCAGGGAACACTAAGGATCAGGCAAATATGGTCTGATCCTTCAGACTATTGCCCAGAGAAACTGGCATTAGTTTTACAAATATCAAGTCACATATCTGTAGTATCACTCTGATGTATAAACACATCATCCTTCCTGAGAAGAATATGTACAGCATTGACCCCTGTCATGCTTTCCCTGACAATGGTGTGACCTTTCACTGTCTTTGCTATGCTATTCAATCCATAAATATTGTCTTTGTTTCTCTCAACAGAGCAACAACACATCTTTGTCTCCAGCTATACTTTGCACAGCACCAGCGTGTATCACTGCACGTTTTGCTGAGCCTGGGCTGGTAAGCACAGCATGACAGTACCACTCACACATGGTAAGAGGAACCACCAGCAGGTGCTGGAAGCAAACTGATACAATGCTGACACAATCTACCAGTGCAGAAAAGCAACTGAGCATGCACAGCAGCCAAAGCTGAGGTGCTACGGGGACTGTTAATATCTTTAACACTTTGGTTAGATACTCTAAAAGCAGGCTGCATCTGAAGCAGATATTTGAAAAGCATAATTTTGTCTTACAGACCTGAATTGCTTTCAGTAACTCCATTATATGCCTAAACCTGAGCTTTAAAAGAAAAAAACTACCTTAAAAATCTTGTATTTCTTAGTGCCCACTGCTCTGGGTTTTTCTGTTTGTATTCTGCCTAACAGTTAGGAATAGCAATACTTACCACAGATTATGGAAAATATATTACTATATAGGCTCTCACAAAATCATGTATTCTCCTACTCATAGAAGGATTTTGAATAGGAGTACTTGCAGCATTGCCGACAGATGTTTGTCTAATCAAGACCTCTAAGGATGTGACCACTACAACTTTAGGCAATCCATTCCAGTGCTTCACTACCTCTATTGTTTTGGTTTGGGTTTTTTAACCTGATGGCTAATCTGGATTGGTCTTGTTGAAGTTTAGTACTTCTCCCATATATAGTGAAGAGTATAGCTTTTTGGAACTGATTTGCTTTGATTTCTTTATCAGCAAAAACAAAATACCTGATGAGCTTGTTAAAAGTAGCAAATGCTTTTACGTTCCCTATTAATCAGATCTTTGAAAAAAAAGAGAACAATTTTGGCAGCATATAGGAGGTTTTAAGTTCTCTCCAAAAAAGCCATCACACCTTTTATAGTAAAAAACCAGAAATGCTAGTTGGCACAACTGATTTACCTTCTTGTTCCTAGCCAAATGCACTGCTGGAAAAATGCAAATGTGGGTAGTTAGGAGAAGAAGTAAACAGCTGGTTGAAATAAGTACAGTATTTTTAAACTACATGTTGAAACTCACACAGTGGACTAAACCCCGCAGTTTTCTATTGTATAGAAAGACAAGTTGAGGAAACTCAGCTAACATCTGTTAAAGTTAGGAAATATCTCTCTACTGTGATTAAATGGCATCAGGAATGCATCATGTCATCAGACATGGGATGGATTCCACCCAGTACAATTAAACATTTACCTTTCTTTCCACCCTCATCATTAATATAGCTCTCTGCCATGCTGAAACAGCAAGGTTATAAACACGCAATGATAGAACATCGTGAGACACCTGTCAAAGAAATAGCACAGAAACCAATAGCATAGGGATGAGTGGATGTGGAAAATAGATATCTGCAGCTATCCCAACATCCTTGTGGCTGTTCTGTGACAGCTTGTTTCAGCACAGCTAAAGTGTTCACTTTATTGCTTTTTCTCCTATAGCTATAATATAAACAACTCTCTGGAAGCATTGCATTTGTTTCACTTAAATATTTGTCTTTGTATCTATTGGTAAATACATTTCCCAGCTACTTTCTTATCCTGACGTCACTTGGTTTTCATAAATGAGTAATGTGTCTGTTCTGCAGGAGATATAAACTCTTTCATGTCAAAGTCATTGCCACTAATCAAATATCCTAATTGCCCAGGTAGGAAAAAGTACAGGATGATGCATTTGAGAAAGCAAACCAAATACTTGTGACTTATGACATTCCAAAAACAAAAGTACACTTAAAGACTGAAGCAATGAGGAACTGCCATTGAACTTTTGTACAGTCTGAGCAAAATAGTCCTTTAATTAGCCAGAACTGAGTTATCGCTATTATTAAAATGCATAATAATAAAAATACCTTCTATTTTATTACTCTAAAATTGAAAAAGCCACACAAATTTTGTACAGCAATGATGTAGTAAAACTGTTAAATTGGATCAACTCAATTAAAAAATAATAAAAAGTCCTGCCCAATCTGGAATTTTAACATTTACCTTTTCTTTTTTACATTAACTGAAAAAAGCAAAGAAACACCGTTTTGACCCAAAACATTCAACTTTTTCATTTAAAAGAAATATGAAAAAAGTCTGGGACTCTTTCAGAACCGTTTATTGTTTAGGTGAGGACAGGAAATTAATTTCCTCAAGAGCAGCCTCACTAAAGTTAATTGGCATTTTCCATAAGTGGAATTCATTTTCAGTTAGACATATTCCATACGTATAAGAATCACAGACCCAGCCCTGAATTCTGCCATGCACCAAGAAAGAACCACTCAAAGGTAGCATGGGCAAACAAAGCATGTTAAGTATGACTAACTGAAAACCAGAGAAGAGATAGATGCCAGCCCGGTGAACAAGGACAAGAATTAGATTAGCTGTTAAATCCACAAATCAGCCACCGTTTGGGGTTTTTACTTCTACACTGGTCTGTTGCAAAGCTTATTTATTTAAAATATTTGTGTAACTCCCCACCCCCTTCACGCGAACAGTTTTGGAAAAGGATCCTTACTACTGAACTACAGCAGGAATAGGAAAACCTAAGCAAAATAGTTTTTAAAATGTCAATCACAAGAGAGTAGTAAATATGCTTGTACCAAAAAGACTGTCATTAATTTTAATGAGATCTTCTCATGTGGAACATTTACAGGTTTCAGTCTAATGGCTAAAGTGTACCATGTACCACTGTCGGTAATAATAATAAATTTCTTCTTTAATATTGTTGTATTGTAAATTAATTATTGGTGCATTTGATGTGGAAGCAATAGCTCTGGAGTTTACTTGCTGTTTTATCCAAAATAGGTTCAAGTCTAGCTGGCTCCCTGGACAGGTGTGGCTATCCACATGAGCTGCTGGACCTTGGGATGCATCCGGAATTTTAGACACATTTGATTCCTCTGCTCAAATGATCCATTTACAATCAGGTGAACTGGGAATAAGGCTGGAAGTTTTACCAGTGGGTCATTCAGTCATATTCCATGTCATCTGTAATTCTTCTTTTCTGTGAACCAATATAATTTCAGACCAATTGCTCAAGGGAGAGGAGTGATGAAAGAAGTTCTGTGTTGTTCACTGAAGAGTTTGAGAACTAAGAGTGTGTTGTATTGATGATTTGAAATAGAATAAACCACTAAAAGCAAAATATTATCTGTCTTCCCTTGTCTTCTGACCCTTCAAACACAACAACACGTAACTGGTAACTGGTCTGAGAAGTTATGGATCTTCTGATAGGCAGAGAGGCATGAATTTGAATGCATCTAAGTTTTCTGGTAAGTAAAATTTCTTCTGTAAACCTAAGTTTTGTTTCTGTGTGATAAAAGGAGCATCTTGTGAGAAGTTACAGGTGCTAGAAGAACAGTGTCCAGACAGGTCAGGACATAGGTAGCCAGTGGGCTTAGGAAGCAAGGGGGACTATAATGCTTGGAAGTCCAAGGTGACCTTGCAATGTTTAGAAGTCCAAGGTGGCAAAGTCCTATTAACTCTTTTCTCCTTCTTCCTATTAGGAACAGAGTGAGCTGATGACATTGGCCACCTCCACAATCACAGCTTTACAATCAAAACTGTACAGAGAGTTATGCTGGATACTAGAGATGGAAATAATATACTCCTGTATGTGTATTGAACTTTGTTTTTTAATATTATTTGACCTGCAATGTCTGCTCACTAGCATGAAGGATTAAATAGCAAGTTGTTTTATTTCACCACAGTCTAAATGTTTGAACAAGCTTAATTCACCTCTTTGCTTGGTTGCGCTTTCATAGCGTTTTCCCATCCACTTGTCAGCTCTCTGAAAGGTCCCTCTTAGATTGGCCAATGTGAATGCAATCAAATCATGTGGGGAAAAAATCAAAAACAAAAAGCTGAAAAAATAAAAGACCTTTCCATCATGCTATTGTGATTTAAATTTGCGTGTATCCAGATATTTCCTTTGGTAAAGCTTTGCACAGTCCCCTGTGCAAGGCAGCAATCAGCTGTTAAAAGCAGATAAATGAAAGAATGGAAAATTATAACACATTCCACTTGCATATTGGCTTAAACACAAACATCAATCATTTTCCAAGGTAATTAGTATTGTGCTGGCCTGCAGGGACCAGGCAAATGAAAAGGGTAAGATTTAATGCTCTATGCAACATGCATAATAAACACATGCACATCCACACATATGCACACATCCATAGCAAAGGGGTTTTCACAGATAAAGAGCTTGCTATAAAAGCTCCATGTGAATTTGAAAAATCTCTTAAGACAAATTTAAGAACTAAAGAGCCATATACTGATCCCATTTATACAAAGGCAAAACCAGAAAAACACCACTGATGTCCACACCATTTCTCAAAGTTCACAGAAGTAAATGAAATATAAATCTGGCTTAAAGTCCTCGCCAAGTTCTCAGGCAACAATACTTTCTTGATTAAGCAAGGCTATGAAGTACAAGAAGCTATTGTCCAAGCAGCTGGCAGCAGATTGATTAATAATAGCACCAGTTGACATCTGAGACATGCTAAAAGTTATTGAATTCATTAAGCTAAATTCTGTTGCAACTTGAAATCGCTAAGAGTCTTGCCACTGATCACTGTTTAGGCCAGCCTGTCATTATTTCCCATACAAAAAAGGCAATAAAGCAGTAGTTCCAAAAAAACATTGAAAACCAAAATTGGACAGTGTTGGACAGAACCCTAGGAAACACGCAAGTTGTGAAACCATTTCATTTTAAAAGCTGAGGATGGATAACAACTCTAATAGCAATCAGAGTAAAAAGGTTTATGCTACAATTCATCAACTACCTTTAATCCAAACACACTATTAGCAGATATAGTAATACACTCATAACTGATGGGTTTTGTCTTTAAAATATTTTTGTTTGTTTTCAGCACGCACACATGCACACTAAAGCCAAACAAACAAGACACTGATCTCACAGTCACATTAGGAGCTTCCAGTGTCCTTTTTGAGACTATACATAAAGGAAAAATAAAACAGCTTTCACTGTTGTAATTAATATTAAAAAGCTGGAAAAGGATGTGCAAGCCATCATGTAAATGATGTAGCATACAAATGATTAAGAGGATGTCAGATAAATATTTTTAAGAGTCCCTACAGTTTTAATTCCTTTTCTCCCTCCATTTTTTTTTTCATTGTCATTCTAATTGGAGTCACAAATGGTTCCTGATCCCAAAATCTCAAAGCATTTTGGTGACTCGATGCAGGAAACCTAACTCACTTGTGATTATTATTGCCATAGCATTGGCAGTCAGCTTGTGCCCTATGCAATTCAGACGATGTGAGATTAACCTAGTCATTGAGAAATTTGCCTACAACCAGCATAAGCATCACTTACAGCTGCAGAGCAAAACACAGGTCATGCTTAATATAACAAGCTCTGGAGAAAAAGGCTAAAAAAGAGGAGGGATTTCTTGCCTTCCTGAAATGCTGAAATGAGGAAGATTGGCCCTTCAGCTATTGCTCTGGGATAATACAGAGACTAAACCAGGGAGTCACTGCTATGCTGTAAATGCCCTTTTCGGGTATAATGGAAGGAAAACATACTTCCCAAACCAGAAGGCAGAGTTGGTGTTGTGGTCTGAAGAAATCTCCTTGTGGGCATACCTGACCTAGCTCTCAGCAGCCCATCTCAGGTATAGGAAGCAGTATTGCCCCATTCTATGACCTGACAGTCTGTCTAGACTAACAGGCAGGCTAACAAAGCTGGGAAAAAAGCTTTTTGAAGTGATCAAACTGTATTTGATACTGAAAGGAGTTCCTCAGGAGTAGCTCTAAACCTGCACATCTCTGTTACTGGAAGTAAGAGGTAGAAGAGGTGGCAGAAGATCATCCTGTTCACTTGCAGCATGTATGACAGCAATTCTGGAAGCGGTTCTCCATGCCTGGTGCTACAACTCATAAATCCACATGTGTTATTATTCAGCATCCAGTACAGGAACCAGTGAGTGGAACAAAGGACAAGCAGACTGGGACTGGAATGTGCATGAGGGAGAAGAACCTGGAAAAGACTGGGTGAGGAGATCAGTGTAAGTGACAACAAGGAAGAGAAACTAAATATTTGACCAGGATCTCAGGTATGCATTAGGTGATTGACGATCTCAACACAAGAAGCTCGTGGAAAAGGAGGAAACTGCACAAAGAGTTTGAAGCCTGGGACTGAGAAATGTCACTGGGGAGGGTGCAACAGTAGGCCAAAGGCAGAGAGACAGCAACTAGATGAGGAGGTAGGGAAAAAGATCAGAGGGAATGGCTAAAAAAGAGCCTGGTTATAGAAACAGAGCAGGGAAAATGTGAGTTATGATCACACACATTGCTGTTCTTCCAGTATTTCCTCACATGGGAGCCAACAACTTTGTAATTTATGCATCATCTTAACCCCCTTGGAGGTCTAGTGAAAAATAAATTTTGCAGAAATGAGGTCAGTTTTGCACTCCTTCCAGGGCTTAGGCTGTTTCTAGTTTATTCTTTCCCCCATGCTGTGGATGACCCAGAAGAAAGGACACCTATCCAACAGTGGAGAATAGTGTCCAGCCTTTGCTGTTGGGCTTGGTCATCTTGCAAAGAAACTGATGATAAATTCAGTGATTCTAAGAGACATCAAAAAGAGAAGTATATCTATTCAGAAGTAGTAGCAGCATTTCTCACTTAAAATTCAGTCACTGGTAATAAAGAGACTGTGTGTGGAGGATTTTTGTTTGTATTCTTCTCTTTTGCTTTTATGTTTCTGTTCTTGAAGAAATCTTTGGAAAATAGCATTTTATTCAGATCTGTCACACAGCTGAAAGCCTGATGCTGCTATCAGGAGATACATCTTATTTCAGTTGAGCTGATTTGACAGACACTTGTAAAGTTTCTCTGCTTTATGTCTCAGCTCCAGGAGACATGCTTACAGAAACAGAGCATTCTATCTATTCCACTTGTGCCTAACAGATTATTATTATTTGTTTCTTATCCCAAACAATCAATACTTGGCAGTCTGTCCTGAGACACACTGCCTACAGTTCTTTCTCCTGTTTGCTAGATAAGCTTTTCCCTGTTATTAACTTCATTTTCCTACACATAAAGCTGGCTGGTGAGGCTCTTTGGGACATTGCTGTCAAAATGATTTTTCAATAGAAAATATTATTTCTGCAAAACTTTTTGCTGGGAAAATGGAATGAGTGCCCAGCACTTAACTTGCTTCAAGGGCCAGGGCAGATCATAGAATATGTCACTCCAGAAATGTGTATCTGCATCCTAGCTCAAGGGTCAGACATCATGTGGTGCCCTATGGTAGGAGATGGCAAGGAGGCAATGAGACAAAAACAAGGACAGAGGGATCTGCAGATTATATTTCTGTGAAACTCTCCTGCATCCTGTAAACATGCTTAAGATGAAAATTTAACTGCAGTGAGATTTCAGCACCTTTTAACAGATGTTTTTGGGATGAACAAAAGGAATCTGTGGTCTGACTTCAAGCCACTTATGATATTTAAATAGTGGCAATATCATGCCAGTAAGCTCTGATATATCCAAGGTGTGGTAGCTCAAAACGCAAGCCAGGTCATACGATTTTAAGTGGGCTTTGTCTTGTTTACATATCCTTTGTGAAGCAAAAAACTTCTAGTTAAATTTTTAACCTGTTTTATAATTAAACTGGATCCTGAATTTTTGTCGCAGGGCAAATATGACTTTGCACATCTGATTTGAATCTAAAACCTATTATGATCCTGATACGGTCTCACCCTCCAACCCCTGTAAGAACTTGTTCTATGTGCTGCAGGACTTCAAATGGGGTCAAGGCAGGCAAAACCCTAAAACTCTTCACTGCAGACTCGCCTCTGCTGAGTCCTCTCTGACAGCAGAGAAAGTCACAACATGAAAGAGAATTACTGACAATCCCCAGGACTACAGAGCTATTTGGTAATCAAGCCCCTCATTTCCACCAGTTTAACAGAGCCAAAAGAGCCTCAGTGCACATGCACAGAGACAAGCGGACAAAAGCCCATCTACACAGCCAGCCAAGCCCTGTGGGAATGGCAAGTTCTTTTGTCCATAGCAGATAATCAAAGGAGATCATCTTGGTTATTTCCAGTCTCCTTATTTCAGCTGAGAGCGTTTCTTAGCAGGGAGGCATTTTTTACATATTGCATAGGCACAGGGTGTATTCAAGTCCCTTTTCCTTACTTCACACCAATCCTTTCCTCCTCCAAACTTTCATCCCTAAAGGAGGTCCTGTCAAGCTCAGGCACAAAACACTATTTCAAGGAAGTTTGAACAACTGCTTCTCTTTTCTTTTCCTGGACTGCTGCTCTATTTAACTCACAGGCACATTTTAAATAAATGATCAAAAAATTTGCATTTATGTTTCCGAAGCATGAAAAAAAGCAATAAGTGGCTTTGGAACTTCTGGTCAGCTGCTTTTGGTAAGATATGGAAAGCTAGATGAAGGTGTCCTTGAGGGTATTTTCTAAGGCTACGACACTAGAGTATTCTCTTGACACAAACTGAGGAAGGAAAAAGAGAACAAAAACAATGCTGGACCTGCAAGGCAGAACTGCAGATCAAAACAGCTCCCCCAGCACTACAGTATCCACCTCTTGATTCTTCTCTTGGCTTGCCCTGTGCTTCCAAGCAGAGTCACATACAGCTTCTAGTTTTAGGAAATGTATGGCACTAGCACCACAATCATAGTTTCACTGGTCAGATCTACCCAGGAGGTCAATTGCAGAGCAGTTGTCCCTACACACAGAAGGACACACAGATGCACACTCCTGCATTCCCAATGGGTCACGAGATAGTGACCACATGCACTATTGCACCCAGCCTGGGCTAAATGTAACAACAAACCCAACTGGCACAAGAAACAAAATGAGCACTAAGGAAAAAGGTACCTGAAGCCACAATATAGAGATGGCAAATGCTGCTGAATCTACAGTTTCCCAAAACATAGGCTTTGCAGCAGTAGAAAGAATGGGAAAGGATTTGTCACAGTATTGTTGTACACCCTTTGCTTCACACTCTGCCAAACAGAAGCCTTTTATTTGCCTTTTGAATCTGAACTCAGCATTTCTGCTGGTATTACTATTGCCTTTCATGTAGAAGGCCTTTTTTCCACAGGACTGTATCTACCTCATTTGTTTCTCAAAAATAAATTCTATGAGGGAATAAGATCTCTGTGGGGCATGGTGTGTAAGAGGTCTTGTCAAACTTGTGACAGCAGCTGAAAATGCTGTCAGGCAGGGAATGCTGGAAGAGATGTTATGTGGTCTCCTTGCTAAGGCTGTTGAAATCAAAGCTGGTCTGGCAGAGCCCTTCCCTGCCCTGCCATGGATTTGCCCCTCCAGTCCATGCGAGGGGATGAGGCACATTGGCCAACAGGTCATCACTCACCATGACCTCACTTCCTGTCCCTGAGAAAACAAGCCTTGAGTTTCTCAAATCACACACACATATTAACATGTACTTTGACCAAAATCTCAGTTTATGTCTCCTTCAAAGTGGACCACTTCATCTGAGAAAAGAGGATAACAGTAAGACTTCACATTTCAGGATTGTATATAAATTATAGAATCATAGAATAGTTTGGGTTGGAAGGGCCCTTAAAGATTATCTAGTTTGAACCCTCCTGGCACCAGACCAAGTCGCTCAGACCTCCAGCAAACATGGCCTTTATCACTGCCACGGATGGGACATGCAAAACATCTCTGGGCAACCTGTTCCTGTGCCTCACCACCCTTACAGACAGAATTTCTTCCTAATAACTAATCTAAACCCACACTCTTTCAGTCTGAAGCCATTGCCCCATGTCCTGTCACTACATGGCCCTGTAAAAAGCCGCTCTCCATCTTTCTTGTGAGCTCCCTTCAGCTACTGGAAGGCCATAATTAGGTCATCCAGAAGCCTTCTCTTCTCCTGGATGAACAATCCCAATTCTTTCAGCTTTTCCTCACAGGAGAGCTGCTCCATCCCTCTAATCAACTTGGTGTCTCTCCTCAGGACTCCCTCCAACAGGTCAATATCCTTCTCTGCTGGGGATCCCAGAGCTGGATGCAGCACTCCAGGTGGGATTGCACCAGAGCAGAGCAGAGGGACAGAATCCCCTCCCTCACCCTGCTGACCACGCTGCTTTGGATACAGCCCAGGACACATTTGCTCTCTGGGCTGTGAGTGCCCATGGCTGGGTCATGTCCAGCCTCTCATTCACCAGCACCCCCAGGTCCTTCTCAGCAGGGCTGCTCTGATCTGTTCATCCCCAGCATGTGCTGATACCAGGGGTTGCCCTTGGTCAGACAGGACTTTCCCTCAGTGAGCCTCTGCTGACTGTCTTGAATCATGTCCCTGTTCGCCATGTGCACAGCTTCTAGGAGGATCTGTTCCATGATTTTCCCAGGCACAGAAGTGAGGCTGATGGGTTGTAGGTTCCCAGGAAATTAATTAATGAATTTATCTTCCTTTAGAAATAAATTAATGATTATGAAAAGTATGGTTAATTTTAAAAGGAGCTGAAGTTAAAAAAAAAAAAAAGTTATTCCAGTGTTAGAGTAGGTAGAGCAGCATTTGAGTGAACTTCAGGATTATGCAGAAAATTACACATAATGCTGTAAGAAAATAAAGACTGAAAGTACACTTCCATACAATCAAAAAACATATTGTACTGTTTATACACACAAAGGTGCCATCTGGAGTGTCCTTTTTCTGACTGCAAAATTTTAAATCAGTAGTTGTATATGAGAGCTCTCTATAGCTTGCCAGAAGCCAAAACAAGAGGATTTTTTTCTAAGTATTGTAACAGTTTAAACATGCAGAAAAGAAAAACATCCATGACAGTACTACAGAGTGGAACAAGACCCAGACTTTGTGAAGAAGATGATCCTAATGGAAAGCTCACAAACATCTTCACAAGCAAATCAATCTTACATCCTCTTGTAATGATAATCCATCACCACATACCATACCTGAGACTTAACCCATTATCATCAATAGAATACTTTGCATCAACTTCAGAAGACCAGCCTTGAAAGCAGTGTAATAAGTGAAAAATGAGCAAAAGGTGTTTTAATTGAAGAAAACTTTCTGCCAAGATCTACCAAGACAGAGATCTTTAAAACTGTAGTGCTCCTTCACTGAGGTTCTTGCATGCATCACATAAATCTTATTCCATAGAGACATCGTTGCTCTGTAATTTAAAAGCAAGTGAAAATCAGTACTTAATCAGATCAGAACGTGTTAGTCAGAAGACATGCACATTAAGACAACAATACATTATAAATCCATTTAGTAGAGCACCCTTCAGGTTGATTTGCTCACTTTCAGAGCAAATCTTGTCTCAAGAAGAACCTTTAGAATAGCACTTACAGCTCTATTACATGACATGGATTTTCAACTAGAGTCAGCAGAAATATCATTTAAAAGTACTTCAAACTACTTCATTATTGACATTATTCCCTGGCTACAATATTCACTCAGATAGCCATTTGCATTAGTGGAACTGCTCTGACATTCTTTGATATCATTCTCAAGAACAGTTATCCTCTAATTTAGCAACTTATAGAGCAATGCACCACTTCTGTGAGAGACAGGAAGGAAGAAGTAGAAAATCATTCTCTCCTGCTTCAATCATTTTGTTGCTTTGGTTAGCCATAGAGATATGCCTTGCTTGGAAAGTTTCTGTAAAGTGAGAAAGTTGTATTTATCTCCACAGACTGTGGGTGGGTGACACCCACTGAATTTATTAACAGATTCTTCACACAGCTACTACACTCTAATTCTTTGTGTTTCACTCACTGAAAGGGTCCAATCAGTGTCTAAAGAGCAAACATTTCTGACTAGATTTAGAAAATCTGTCTTCTTCTCGCCTTCACTCATGTAAAATATGCTGTTCCTGAAGGCAAAGGGCCTTTTGTCTGTGACAAAACAGGGATTACAGTTGAATTAGGTACTTAATTTGGAAGTCAGCTAATCAAAACATATATCACGTGTCTAGGAATACCTGAAGAGGTGGAAACAACAAATCAACATTTCAAAATTATACTCCATTTTGTCATGACCATACAAGTCAAATTTACTGAAGGAAAAAAAGCAGTGAAGGGGATAGAAGGCACTTACACGTATAATAAAGCCATCAAAATTGTACCTGGCATTTGAACACATGCACAGATGCTTCCTCTACTAAATAGGGAAAAATTTAGGAGTTCTTATTTCTCTGAATTCCTAGCAGGCGATCTTTTCTAGATTTGACAATCTGTTGCATTTTTGCAAATGGAAAGTGAGAATTCTACACCAAGTATCTCCAGGAGCTTCCAAACATCCTTACTGTCACATAATGGTAACAGTGAACTTCCTCAGTGCCTTCCTAGTTACTGCACTAATTTGTCAGCCTGGTCCTCAAAGCACAAGTTAATCCTGCCAGGAAATAAAGAAGAAAGGAATGAAACAGTTGGTAGGAGAACTGTATGTTCATCATACTTCAGAAGAAAAATTCAGGGGGAGAGAGTCCCTTCTCCTTCCCAACCAATACATATAATAAGTAATATAATAAATAAAAGTGTTTTGATATAGCTCGGTATGTGCAGCTGTGTTCAGTAGAGTAATGACTTCAGATCACAACTAAAATGGCTGGCATATGAAGATCCTAAATATCAGAGAGAAACCAGCAGTCAGCCATAAAAAATGAATAAAAATTCATAGCTTGAACTGCATCTTAACCAGCAAGGCTTTGTATGAGCTACAAAGGGATATGGGATATGTGGGATTTTTTGATAAAAAATTATCCCTCTTCCCAAAGCAATCCTTCAATCACTGCCTGAATTTCATTTGGATAACATGATGGTATAAACACAGACACCTTCAGAACTGTGCCAACAGTAGGTCAACTGTCCTAAGAAAACTATTATTACACACAGCGAGACACAAGCATTAACCCTTAAAGGAAACAGCTTGTGAAGACAGACTTCAGCACATAATTAACACTAAATTCACTAATTTGCTGATAGAAATGTGTTCTAGAAAGAAGGTTAACCTTTTAGTAAGACCTTCAACATTCTTTGACCCACCATGCTTTGTGCATTCATACATGCATATTCATCAGCTCTGGACCTAAGTGTTTGTAGCACCTTTAGCTCCAGGAGTTCAGTAAATGGAGAATGTGCTTGGCTGGCAGCAAAGTGGGGTCACAGCGAGTCCACACACACAGGTATAAATGTAAGCCATGCATCAATCAACATGACCACTGCTAACCCAAGGCCTTCTCTTACTGGCTCTATCAGTCATGACCCCATCAAACCACGCCGTTGTTAAGAGAACTGCTTCAACTGTGATGCTGAAATACCTTCAGTATCAGCATCTCCACCACTTTTTTGCTTTAAATCAAGACTGCCTTAGTTTAAATGTAGGTATCAGCTTTAAAATAGAAATCACTGACTAAAATTTGATGGGCTGCTATACATCATATTAGATGATCCTGGCCTTAAAAACTTATTAATTCTCGATAAAAATTAAGTTTTATCAAACTCTGTCTTCTCTCTTATGATGCTACATTAAGATCAATTATCAGGTTCTATTATGCAGAATACTTCAACATAATCTTACAGAATAACTCCATAAGAGAATATATCTATGGACAGGAGTAGAAATGCCCTCCACTTTTCAAATTTTATTCACCTTATAAAATATCTCTCTCTCCCAACTTAAGCCTCAGTATTCATAAATCATTACTATGATATTAGTAATACTAATACTAGTAATATTGCACTATATCCATGAAAGTGTAAATGAAAAAGAGTCTGCTACGTGAAATTTCTCAGATGCTTGCAGCTTACTGGGCAATGTATACTGTTTGTTCCTACCTGAGGATATCATAGGCAAAGGGCACTTCCTCTGAAGTCATGCAAATCTCTCACACTGTCCATGCACTTACTAAATAACAAAGGTTCTCAGAATCTCTTATCGGTGAAGTCGAACAATGTCCTGTTTCTTAAATTAAGATAAGAATCACAGAATCCAAGAATAAGCTGAGCTGGAAGGGACCCTCAAGGATCATTGAGCCCAGCTCTTGGCCCTGCACAGGACACCCCAAGAGTCACACCATGTCCCTGACAGCATTGTCCAAACACTTCTTGAACTCTGGCAGGCTTGGGGTTGTGACCACTTCCCTGGGGAGCCTGTTCCAGTGCCCAGCCATGCTCTGGGTGAAGAACCTTTTTCTAATATACAATTTAAATCTTCCCTGACACAACTTCAGGGCATTCCCTTCAGTCCTGTCACTGGTCACCAGAGAGAACAGAACAGTGTCTGTCCATCCTCTTTCCCTCACAAGGGCTGCATTCTGTGTTAGAGCAGAATAATAAGGCCAAAAAATTTTCAACAACGGTTTGTAGAAGATAGTGGAAATATCTCTCAGCATATCGGCCTTTCTCTATGCACAGTTGCATCTTACTAAATTATTTGCATTTCCCATCCCATCACCAGTTTTCCATGTCACCTGTAACTCAGATTTTCCTCTGCACTGTCTCATGGTAGACAACCTAGGTTGAAACAGGAAATCAATAAATTCTGTGGTTCTGTCAGACCTTCAAACCCACAGTACTTAGGTGAATTTTAATTAGTTAACCACAGAATGGACAAAAATCCATCAACGTGTGCAAAGGCCTTCTAGATACAATGCTTCATTTAATCAGTTTTTTAGCAACCCCAATGACAGCTGTGATGATAGTCACTGTGTAATGAAAGAGCATTAACAGCATTTTACATTTATATTTTTACTGCACCGGGGAATTTTTTAATTTAATTTCAATTCTCATTATATAAGGTCTGATTGAAAATAACAAACCTAAAAGGAAAGTGATCTCATTTAGTTGTAGTGCTTGGTTACACTTCATTTTTAAAGATTGCTTTCACTTTATTTTATATAACTGGGGTGGGGGGGGGAGGTAAATGACAAATAGTAAAGGGGTAGCATTTAAAATCCTACTCAGCAACCTGATCTGTCTCACTACCAGAAAGTGCAAACAATGAATGAATTATGGGCTTCATTTATCTTTCTCTTTTTATCAGCCATGTGTTACATTAAGAAACTCACTTATTCTGAGTGCTGTTGGCTCAACTCCTTTTGGAGCTGGCATATGTTACATTGAAGTGACTGATCATTGTGTACTGCTGCAGCACTATGACAAGGGGATGAATAGCAAATGAATAAATGTCTCTGGGAAAGGAAGGCCAGAATATCCACTAGTTTAAGACTAAATACAATAGTGTTTATCACTGAAGACTCATGAAATACAGTCCAAGAGCATAATGACAAGCAGCCTGGTCATTAGAGATCACACGGTACTGTCATTTAAAAAAAAAAAGACATAAATCTCAACATCCATATAAAGCGGGTAAAACTATCTTCATTTTGAAGACAATTTAAGACATAGAGGTTAAATAAATCAAGTAAGGTGATGTGGCAAGTCAGTGGCAGAGCCAAGAATACAATACCAGGTTCCTTACCCTACACATGGTGCTCTTATCACTGGGACACTGGCCTAAGATAATAAGAGGCTCCAACCAGATAGGAATTAAAACATCCCATAAGTTCTACTTGCAGTCAGGGTTTGGAGTATGCATTTCAGTGCAAGGCTCGCATCAACCGCTGCTCCTGCTCCATAGCTATTGCTGAGGTCATGATCACTTCTTTCCTCTCCTTTCACTCTTCAGCCTGATAACTATCTCTTTAGGGATTATTAAATATGGTTGTACTATACATTTCAAAATGTGGAAAATTCATGGCTTTTTCACTGGGACATAGTACAGTCAAACAACAAAGATGTTTTCTCCATGTAACTTCTACTACTGTTATACAGCCAACCAATATCACTCAGTCTTCCTATCTCGTAAGGCAGAAGAATCACATGAATTAGTACTAGAAATATATTAGTGGAAAGGGAGAAGAAGCAGCAGCAAATGGATTGAAAAGCCTACATCCTTCACCCTTTGTGAGAAGTGAGATGAAAAAATATGAGCAATAATGGATAACCGAACAGATGGGTTATTATCTTCATTGAAATATGACATTTCCTCAGGTGAATGGCTTTACTGGTTGATCAAGATTGGCACTTTGCCCTCAACAGTAGCTGTTCCTGAGTGCTCAATTTATTAGCAAAAGAAAAGAAGATGTAATACACATAGCCATTGAGAATTCTCACTGGCATCTGATGATAATTCATCTCTCTGAATCAAGGGAGGAACACACTCTTGAAATTTTTCCAGCACATTTCATTTTGAAAATATGACCCTCCAAACCAATTTTAAGTCCAAGTTCAGATTAAAGTCATCAACAGACTCAAAAGTTGGTATAAACAGGAGATTTTGATGTAAACAAAGCATCAAACTCTAAGCAGGGCAGATGCAGGAAAAAGCATGCAAGGTCTTGCTCCTCAGCTAGTAGTCCAGAAGGAAGAAATATACCATTTATCCACAGAGTTTCTCAGGAGAATCCTCCAAAATAAATATTTTTTCTATCAGCCTCAGTTCTCCCTCTTGACAGCATAGATGAGAGGCAAAGACAACTTGTTGGACAAGTTAACCGTGAGCCAGCAGTATGACCTTGTGGCCAAGAAGCCAATGGTATCCTGAGATGCATTAGGAAAAGTGTGGCTGGTCAAGGGAAGTGATTCTGCATTGGTGAGGCCACATCTGGAGTGCTGTGTCCAGTTCTGGGCTCCTCAGTACAAGACAAGGAAGTGCAGGAGAAGGTCCAGCAGAAGGACACAAAGATGATTAAGGGACTGGAGTGCCTCCCTTATGAGGAACAACTGAAAGAGTTGGGCCTGTTTAGATGGGAGGACAGACTGAGAGGGGACCTTAGGAATGTTTACAAATATCTTAAAGGGAGGTGTCCAGCAGATGGGAGATGTCCAGCAGACTCTTTTCAGTGATGCCCAGTGACAGGACAAGGAGCGATGGGTACAAACAGGGGTACAGGAAGTCCTATCTAAATATGAGGAAAAACATCTTTACTGTGTGGGTGACTGAGCACTGGGACAGGTAGCCCAGGGAGGCTGTGGAGTCTCCTTCTGTGGACACATTCAAATCCTGTCTGAGCACAATCCTGTGCAACCCGCTATAGGTGAACCTGCTTTAGCAGTGGGGTTGGAGTGGAAGATCTCTAGAGGTCACTTCCAACCCTGACCATCCTGTGATTATGTGAAGGTCAGGCTGTAGCAAATGAAGGCCAGAAAAGAAAAACTATTTTAATTAAAAAAAAAAAAAACCAAAACAAAAACAAAACAAAAACAAAAAAAAAACCCACAACTGAATGGGGAAACTTCTTAAAGGTTATCTCACACCCAGAAACAAACAGTTCCCGATGGAGATTTTTGCCCTAAGATTTTTCAAGAGCCTGATTGTGGATTGAAATTCTGTGCTGTGACTTTTTTGATATTTTACCTGACCAAGGAGTCATTTCAATCATTTCTTATTTCTCCACGTTCCAAAAACCTTCAGTAGCAATGTTTGAAGCAAGCAATTCTGCCTTCTTAATGATGTCTATGCTGTAACAGTATCCCAGGGACAAACCTATCTCTTCCCACTGACTTATTAAGGGTGGAGAGGAGTGTAGGTCAGGTTTCATCAAGACATCTTGTGTAGAGTAGCTTTTTTCTTATTTGTGTACACAGCAAGAGTCAGGTTTTGGAGCTGTTAGATTGGATTTTAAATGCTTCGACAGATCTTACATTTTAAATGGGATTAACCTCTCTCTTCAACCTCCAAAGTCTGAACAAATTATTAAATATATCCTACAATGATACCAACAACAAACAGAATCCACCAGGTGAAAACTTAAGTGCTGTAGCCTTAGGCAATGCACAGACAGACAGGGAGCAGAGAAGAAAAATAGCATGCATAATTATTAAATGAATTAATAGACTCAACCAGGAACAAAATTGCCATGCTACCCTAAGAAGATGCAACAACACGTGGCAAGCTCTGATGTACCAGGTGTAGCATGGGAAAACCAGAAAAGTGATATTTCTTCAAGAGGAGAAGCCCCAGGGAAGAAACAAGAAACTTGTGTCAGAAACATGGACAGTCTGCCAGAAAATTAATCTTTCCTATGCGTCTAATTTTTCTCTCTTACGACAGTAGAAGGAGACTGTTTGGAGGCAGCTAACATTTAAGATTGGTCAGAAAACAATATTTCTTCTAGGTCAAACAACCAGGGTTTTAAAAGGAGTTTTCTTTGTACATCAAGAGAAGACGTGGGTTTTTAATTCTTTTAGGAGGGGAGAGGGTTTGTATTTTACATTTTCTTGTTTTTACTTTTTTGATAGAAAATGGTGTACTTCCCCAGAACATCCAACTGTTCATAGGATAGGTCAGCTCCATGGATATGTGCGAACTTCAGGGTTTAGGTCAGTGTCCTGGGGATCAAGCTACAGGCCACATTGTCAAGAATTGGTCATTCAGTGTTCTATGGTGGTCTGACCCAAACTTCACATCAGAAATTTTCTTGAGAAAAGAAGTTGGTCAAAACACATATATTTTTATGAACTTCAATTTTTCACTGAGTTCATTTTAAGAAAAGAGATTCTGATGAAAGCTTCTTCCTCAGTCTTTTCATGAACCAAAATTTTTCATTTTTAATAGCCAAGATAAATCTCTGCCCTCACCAACATCCATGTTTCTGTCGAACCATTCCCAGGCAAATGAGAACAAAGCAGGGCAAAGGCTATCACTGCCTTGAAAATCTGTATCCATGCCTTTATTTCTTCCTGCTGTTGCTGCTAGAGAAAAATGATCTCAAGAGCTGTATTTCTTCAAAGCAGGATGAAATTATCGTCTTAAAAACAACAGAACAGAATAACTTTTAAGGGAAATAAATCCTGAACATAACCTCTGTGTCACCTCCTTTAGCATCTTCTGATTTCTTCCTTTGAGCTTCCCAAGGTTTGCCCTCTCTTTCCTACTCCTGCCCGAAAAATTGCTGTGTTTTTCCCACCCTTATGCATTTAGCCTATCTCTGTTTTAAAAATGGCTAGCAGGCTGGCACAAAAAAAACCACAAACAAAACAAACAAAAAACCCACCAGCATAAAGCTAGAATTTCTGAAATATCCAAGCAACACATCTTTCATAGCTAGGTTGGTCAGCAACCTCCCTCCTCAGCAAACCCATGTCCACAGGCACAAGCTCACACATGCTGCATGGCCTCTCCACTGGCTTTCTCTGAAGATCAAAAAGCTTCTGAGCCCACAGACCTGACTGTCACCCCTACGTTCCTTCAGGCAGGAAGCAGAAAAGGAGGAAGGGCATTATGGGTCTGTGCAGGGATGCAAAGAGCTGGGAAAAATACAGTGAGCCTGGATCCAACAGACTGCAGGAATGGCAGGACTCCTCTAAGCACAGCTACATTTGTCACACCTGCCTGCCTGCCATTGCCAGGGTACTGACACCGTCACTTCAAATCTATGCACAATACATTTCAGATCTATAAAAAAGTTATTCTGCAGCAACGCTGGCTCTTGGCTTAAGGAACAGGCTCTTGGGTGGGTTAGTCAGGTGAGAGGCATCAACACACTGTAACAGAAGATCTAGGACTCTGCTTGCAAACTACTCATCCAGCCAAGAATGTGTTTCACATTTTTTTCTAGCACTCAGAAAATAAAATAACTTGCTACGAGTGAGAAACTAGAGTTGCTCCACTAGCTCAAAGTGGTAGGAATCAAGCTGTGTGTCCGGTCTATGAGACAGTTACATAGCTTTTATATAAATAAGACAATATCAAACATTAACTGCTCAACAAAGGTAGTGAAAAATGAATACAATTCTTTCACACTGTTTCAGGAACCTTTCATCAGAACTTCATCTGATAAGGTTCACATTCCTGTTGGCAGGTTACCACATGATAGATGTTAAATATTCAAATCAATGTCCAGGAAAAAAAATTCTTAATTTCCAAATTTGTTTAATTGCAAAACTGAATGTGTTTCATGTTCAAGCTTCACAGTAGTGTCTTCTGTGAGGCGTGTAGCATTAGCTGCTAAAAGGCTAGGCTTTGAGAATACCTGTAGTTGACATAAATAAGGGTGACAGAAAATTTTCTGATGAAAGAAAAAGGTCATCAAATTGAAAGAAAAAAAAATAGTATCATAGTGTAATGACCAACTGTCCAATTCTAAGATTCAGTTCCAGAATGGGAATAAAAATTACCGGTGAAGAGTCACAAGATATTCATATGTAGGTATCTGTTTTCACATATGATTTAACAAATCTTTAAAGCAGCAGTCCCCTAGAAAAAAAAAATGCAAGTGGAAAAAGGTCTTCACTTGTAAAATAAATTTTTCATTGTGGATTGTTTCTTCAGATGAAATTTCCATTCTGAATAACTGATTTAATTCTTTCTCACTTTCTCACATTCTTTTCCTCTCCTCCTGCAAAACAAGAAAAAAGTTTTCTTCCTTTCACAAAAGAAAATATATAAAGTCAAGATTGTTTACTATCTGAGGTACCAATTTGAAAATGAAACAAAGGAATGTATTTTTAAAACAATAAATTTCCAGTATGTTTACCCCTTGCATAAACAAACAGAACTGGAGTTTGCAAGAAATATTAATGTAATTTAAATTGCAAATCTGACCTTATTAAAATGGCTTTGCAGAGAGCTATAAACAAACTGTATGTGAGCTGGTAATGTAGCCAAAATAACACATTCTCAGCTAGCATTATAATTAAAGCAAAAAATATATTGTTTTCACAGTTCTGAAAATCTCAGAAGGGGAGGAGGAGTTAGAAAAATGTTATAAGGAAATTTTAAGTTTGGGGGGGAAAAGTGTTCCAGTTGGATTTGTTTTTAAAGAATTCTTGCAGCATTTACTCTTTCAAACTCAAATTCTGATAAACAGCTTGAAAATGAAATGTTATTAAGCACTTACTAATTTAATGTATTTTGAATGCTTTTCTTCTACAACTACTACATTGCTTCTTAATGTTTGAAGCACAACCATTAAGATTTACTGCATCTTCTGTGAGAATAAAAATGGAGCAATTAAGACTGTGCTTGTATCTGAAATGGATGTGCAGAGCTAATAAATTTCAGAATTAGAAGCCAACAGATAGGCTGGGCTGCTTTCTAGGTTTATGGAAAATCTATACTTGAAAGTCTATTTAAACCAGCATAATGTTAGCAAGCAAATTGTTTCCTCCTACTTACAAAAATAATACAGGTTGCAGAAGACCAGGGAAATTAGATGGAGAAGAGGTGAAACTCAACAGGGTGCTTCTACCACCCCAAAAGTCTTACATGATTATGGCTCTTTGGTACAGCTTGCATGGCTCTAGTAAGTGCAAAGGAGCACCAGCTCTCTGTGTGCAGGTTTCTTCTGATCACAAAGGTGTCTTTACTCCTGTTCATGTCAGAAGGGTTTTTTTGTGCATTTATTTCACTGAAGCTGGTCTGAAGTAAATATATGAAATGCAATTAAGTTAGTTACTTATCAGTATTGCCAAGAGTACATTCTCATTTGGACTTGGTGCATCCAAACACAAAATAGCCAAGGACAATTTTACTGATAGAAAAGGAGCAAACCAAATACTAAAATGGACAGTGAACCTCTAAGGCTACTTTAGGCAGGGATGCAAGGCAGAGGTTCTCTTTATTTCAGTATCTATGGGGGAATTGTCAAGATTTTGTAAGTCTAGGTTTGATTGTCAGTTGCTTTCCAGTTTAAATGGAGGATACGGGGAGGGAAGAGCAGTGTACAGAGTCCAGGTGCTGTTTCTCATGGCTTCACAAACACCAAACCTCCTAAAGTTCTACAACAAGCAGAAACACATTTCTTCAATATCTAGAGCTGTCCCCGAAAAGCACCACTAAGTCTCTGATGAAAACCTTTCAGTCCTTCTTACTGTGGCAAAAGGATCATGGTAATTCTTTGCAGGGCTTTCTTTCCCATCAAGGTGGTGCCTAGTTGAGTATGTATGGCTACTCATGTCTGTCTCTGGGCCTTGAGGCATTTTCCACATCTTCAGGAAAGAGTTACATGAGACTTTCCCCTCTCACTGCCTTTGCTCAGTATGAAAATATCAGGATCCATTTGCAGCATGTCAATAATTTCTGCACCAGCACAGACTAATTCCAAATGCAAAACAGGAAAAGATTAATCAGAAAAAGATAACCAAACTGTTGTAAATCTTGAAAAAAGCCAGCAAAACTGGTGCAGATTTTGGATTAGGTTTGCAGCAGGTCTGTTTGGTTGCAAAGGAGTTCCCGAAATTAATATCTTTAGGTGCTGCAGGACTCTGGATGGCAGTAAACAAAGTTGTTTTTGTGGATCATTCTTTTTACAGTGTTGTTATTTTGTCTAAAAACATCCTGGCTTCAGTCATCAGGTCTATTTACCACCAAACAGAAAAATGAGCCATTTCCCTCCAAAAAAAAAGAGGCAGGATAGAGCAGGGAAGAAGTTGTGCTAGAAGCTATAGGGTTGAAAAGATATTATTGTATGTAAGTAAGGGGTTTTTTTCCACATGATCCTTCTGCATTTAAGTTTCAAATTCCCCATCAGCTATATGCAAATCCTGGAAACCTGGGTTTGTAAGTTTCTATGGATATGATGAATGCCCATCTGCTTTCTCTAGTCCCTGTATGCAGAACTCGGATCTACTCCAGCTGAGCCTGGAGCCTGATCTCTCAGTGAGAGGCTCCAGTTGAATCACAAGCTACAGAGCACTGGCCTGTAGTCAATCCCAGCCTGTAATTCCACTGGACTATTTTTCAGGACCCTTTGGCAATGCTCTCTTCTACCTCACTGATAACTGCACTATGACAAGTTGCCTAAAGGCTATGGGCAATTGGGCTGCATCAAGCTTTTGGTTACTTTCAGCATAAAACCAGCAGGAATCACAGTTTGGTGAGCTGCATAATCTATATAACAGTATAGCAAGATCAAACAAAGTTTCTGAGTGCTAACAGTGAGTTCAAAAATTTGACTACCCACTGTGTGACAAAGGAGTTGAGATTCCTGCCTAGTTCCTTATACTTTAAAGTCTTTCTGGATATTCTTCTCCATCTCAAAAAGAGCCTTTGGTTCCTGCTGGATTCTAAACAAATACAGCCTCCTTTTTAGATCAAGAATAAAGCAAAAAGAATTAGAACAGACACCCCTCTATCCCCAATCCTTTGACTGAGAAAGGAGAAAGCATCAGACATACACCAGTGCCAGATATGCAGGAATGTGATCCATATGTGGATAGATATAGGGACTGGAATGGAGAGGAAATGTAATGTGAGCCAAACCCTCAGCCAAGGAAGTGCTACCTACATCTGTATCATTCTTATGAGGGAAATGCATCCTAAGAGAGTATTTTCCATATAGCAGATGGAATGATTGTTATGGAAGATACTGTGTTTTGGGGGAAGACATTACTAAAAGAAGCCATCACATATATTTAGTTCCCTTTCCATCATAGCTTTTGTTGCTAAAGGTTACCAGATTAATTTGAAGTAGCCCCAAGCAGGACCACTAAATACGCAACCAAAATTAATTCCACCTTTTTGAGTGGAAGAAAAAGATTCAAAATTAGGATTGCAGGTATGGCAGATGTGACTACATGAATCAACAGGTAGTCTGTCACACCAAGAAGGTTCTCAAAGACTTAAACTGATATCAATATTATCCAGACAGCTCTGATTACAAATCCTGTAAACAGGATGAAGTAGACCACCATATCAGTGCAAATATCTGAATTCTAGTTCAGTTTCCCAATAAAGTTGATTTCATTCTAGACTGGGTATTTTCACATGGGAAAAAGGGAAGATAGATGTTCCTGGGCTGGTAACTTCCATTGATTGTTTCCACTTGTCAGTGTGAAAATCAGTCAAACAGCAACAAAAGATTTCCTTTTCATGGTTTTCCTGCAGCTGAAAAATTACTCCTCTTTCCAAGCAGGATGTCCAACAGATTAAAAAACAGTATAAAGTTTCCCTCAGTCAGTGATAACATTTATATTGCTAACTATCAGAGCAGAGAGCCAGGCTGCTTTCTGACCCATTGCGGACCACTGAACGGGTGTACGCACGTCATGATTGGGGTTAGGCCATATGATGGTTATCAGTGAGGTCATGAAGAGGGAGAGAGAAAGATGCTGAAGTCAGGCTCTCAGAGGTGAGAGAATCCTGAATGGTGATTTCATTTGCAGGCTCACATTTGTCCCTCTCCTGTATCAGTCTCATAACTGAGTACCAGATCCGAAGTCCTTCCTCTGCTCTGCTGTTGGGCTCCTTGCTCAACCTACACCAGATTTCTGCCCCACCTGCACTTAGATCAGAGAGATGCCCCACAGCAGCCTGTCTGAGAGTCACAGAGAGTTCATAGGTGGAATCACACTGCATAGCTGTGGCTGGAGTACATTTTATGAGAACAGCAAGTACGTGAGTAATCGGTCACTTGAAAGAAATACAAGCCAATGGAGAATGCTCAGAGAGATTCAGAATTGCAGTTTAAAGCCATAATCACTTGTGCCCTGGGCATGGAAAATGAATTATTGCCTTCCTCTTGCAGCAGTCTTTTATACATATTAGAAGATCAAACAGCCACACTTTTTTTTTTTCTCACAACCCATGTTTCTCTAGGCTTTTGATTATTCTCGTTGCTTTTCAATTACATTCACATATTTATTTGCAAACATAGAATTCACACTAACAATAAGCAGAAGATGGGATGCCCAAACATTCCAAACTGAAGAAAGAGGACAGCTCTCAAAAAAGACTAAATTTGCTACTTAGACTACAGATTTTAAGAGTGGAACCGTTTCTACTGTCAATAGATATAACAATACATAACAAACCTCTCTGGACTCTTTTCTTGAACTATTCCATAAAATAATTCATCTGAAGGAGAGAGAGCTGCATGAGAACTCTCTAAACAAGAAAAAAACTTTGAGGTATTTTACTTAGAGCCATAAAGAGATAATAGAATAGAATAGAATAGAATAGAATAGAATAGAATATTTCATTTGGAACCTACCTACAATAATCATCTAGTCCAACTCTCTAACCAATTCAGAGCTGATGAAAAGTAAAAGTAAATTATTAAAGGTGTTGTCCAAATGCTTCTTAAATACTGTCAGGCTTAAGGCTCCAAACTCCTGAATTATGGAACCAATGGTGCCCACACTTTAGACACATGATATAAGATCTGTCTGCAAGAAGATACAACCCCCTAAAGCACTTGATGTCTTCACAGCCCTATGTGTGGGCTCACCACTCTGGAAATGAGTCCTTTGCCTGAATCCAAAGTGGCACATGCCTGGCATACAGATGCCCCTGAAGATACATTTAAATCCTGTTTCTAACTTATAAAAGCTTACACCATCTCCACTATTCTAAACCTTTCTCCACAAGGCATTCATTGGCTCTCAGGCAAGATGAGTGAAACCAGATGTATGGTTTGCCCTGCATATTAACACTGCTTCTGAGACAAAAACACTGCAAGCACTATCAAAACAAACAACTCTGAGCACCTGTCCTGCCATGTGCTGTCTGTCCTACAAGTTTCTTTGTATTTGCAAGGATCTTGAGAAGTCAGGGAAACACAGTGTTTCCTCCATAGTGCTTCCCTCCTCTCTTTAGATTTAATAATAATAGTAATTCACTGTGAGCATGTACAAGCACATAGGTTAAAAAACTTCTGAACATTAATCTCTGCAGAGAAGTAAATTTTTTGGATGATATTATAAAGTGGACTATATTCTTTATTCCTTTACATTACAAATCTTCTACATACTCCTTTCCTACTCTCCGACTTCCTTCGTACTGCCCCTACACCAGAACGACACCAGAAGGGAAGGGGAAGAACAAAATCAAATTTCTAAAATGAATTCAGAAAGTACATTGCATTGCTGCAAAGCACATTTTGCAGAGAGTACTGAAAGCAATTTGAAGCACAGGCAAAAAAAAAAGCCTCCTAAATCATGGCAATGAAATGCAAATATTCCTCACTGGGAGATTATATACATGACGTGCCAAAAATGAGCTGAAAAATTACGTTCAGAGCAGCCGCACAGTGACTCTGACCTTTTCGCTATTACTGCATTAGATAATTATCAGACCAGGAAAACCATCAAGTAACACACAAAGGAGGCAATGCAATGCTCACAGCTCTTTGCTTCTTACTTCATTGGGTTGTCTGAATTCAGTCAGTTATTATTCAGCAAACAGAAGTCACCAGTTAAAGGCTAAAGGATAATTTTCTGCTAGTCTATACCCCACAACAAGCGAAAATATCAGCATAAAGGAAATATATCTTTACTTTGAAACTGATTACCAGTTCTTAATAGAACTGGGAATATATTGAAGACACAGTAGACATATCCTGTGTTGCAGTTAGCATGTCATGCAGATTGTTGTGGAAACACACTGTCATTTGTGTGGAAACTCTTAGAAAATCCAAGGGATCGCTTGCAAAATGCAACTACAGTTAAATCCTTACATCTCAATAGCTGAATTAAGTATGAATCCCCCAGGACAACCCTTTGACATCAAAGAAAGGATGCCCACCTGTAAAAGGGAGAGAGACAAAGCCCAGTAAGGAGATTTACTTTGTTTGAGGCCCCCAAGTACCAGGACAAGAAGTTCTGATACCTTGTGACTAGCAAAGCAAAATGTGACAGTTTGAGGATGCTTTGGGGTAAGAAAGGCTGGTGGAAGGCTGATGGTGATTGACTTAGACAAGTACTAAATATAAGGCAAATAGTTACTGTTTGATTAATACCACAACAGCTCAGGCCCTGAAATAAAACTGAGCTGTCACATGCTCATTTTGTGGAGAAAAACTGAGTCAATAATAGCTTCAGGGGACTGGAGAGTTCAGTAAGGAGTAAGACACCAGGACAGACTGACCCGGAGGGCTGTCTGGCAATGAACCCACAGAGTCAGCTCAGATTTGATGGTCAGCAGGAGGGTGAGTAGGACATGATGTTTCTCTTCACAAGGAGTATGTAAAAAAAGGTTAGTACTGAGCACTGTTTTAATAGAGGGAGAGCTAACAGGTGTGGATTTGACATTTCTGAGTATAAAGCCAGGAAGAGAAGATTTCTTTGAGAGAGACAGTGGGAATTTCAGGCAGTGAGAGCTAAACATTTCACAAGCCCATCGGGCAAATATTTGAAAGAAAAATGACACAATAAATGTGGAATTTTATAGCCTCAGCTAATGAGTAGGCTTCAGTACCTACAGCTCTAACATAATTGAAAAGCAGAGCATTATTTAACCTATTTCTCACCAATGTAGGTGTTTCATCCTCAAGTTTAATCTCCTTCCCTCACTTTTTCCACTTGTGATCTGCCAAGAGTATTTCCTGCTTTGCAGGCTGCTGAATTCTGCCTTCTGTAAAAAGCAGGACTATTAAATGGAATAAATCTCTCTGGGATTTACTTCTGTTCTTTGTTTTGATGGGTAAACACCAAGTCCCACTGACTTTTCCCCCTCTCTTCTGTGGTGATATTAAACACATGTACTGCTTTTTCAGGATCTATCAAAAATAAAAAAAAAATCATACAGGTTTTGCAATAGTCCTATTTAGAATAAAAATAGATACGTAGAATAGACAAGCTAAAGAAGACAAAAGTGCAAGGCATCAGTCTGATGAAATATAGTTACTACAGCTTGACGAGGACTGAGGTGCTGCTTATCCCAAATCTCTTCCTCAAATCCACAAGTTGTGGATGCTCAACCTGTACATTTAATTAATCCCACAAATAGCTCCTGAATCAAATTTACCCAAGTTTTTCAAAGCTCTCAAGATTTCCCTATCACTCTGATAATACAGACCAGAACAGCAACTGCTGCTCGTTTCCTGTAAAAGAGAGGTCAAAAACACTCAGAAAACAGGAAAAGTGTCTTGATGTAGAAATCCTGAAAATGAAGAATTCTTCATTAGAGAACCAGACGTTAGCTCTTCAGTTATGACTGTTCTAGAACCACTAGAGCCCTGCTCATCCCTTCCTTAGCCCTTTTCTTGAAGGAAATCTCCAGCCAAACCAGAAAACCTAATCTTAACATTCCCATCATGGACAGGGATGGAAAAAAAATTTAGGGAAAACATTACTTTTTTTTTCTTGATAAAAACCTTTCGTTTCTGCCCTCAGATAAAGATATGAAAAAAAGGAGAAACCTGATTCTGTAGGTCACCCTTACATTCCTGACTAAATTATAGACTCAAAGGTTCTAGAGCAAGAGGATAAGAAGGATAGAGCAGGTGGACATTATTTTTCTCCCTCTGTGCTGAATCACCTGCTCTGCCAAGGAGAGCAAGTGAGATTGTTTCACTCTGAAGTGGGTAGGTTGTTTTTGTAGTTTGGAATGAAGCATCACAAAGAATTTAGTGCCTATCAAACTTGTAATCTCAGTACTCCATATGAAAGAGGCCCTGCTCACCACTGCTCATACCCAGCCACAGCACAGAGATAACGACAAAGAAGATTCTGTACCCACCATCAAGAATCAGAGCAGGTAAACAGAGCACGGTGAACATTATTATAGGTTACAGGGCTCAGAGCCTTAGTGTTGTGAAGTCTGGCAGTGCCTAATCAAGTCCTACAATTAATGAGGACTTCTCTAATGCCAAACCTGACAGATAGTTACTGAGGGTACCTTGCATGCTAACATCACTGTGTACCTTTGGCAGGCACATAGGCCATTGAGAGAAATCTCCCACTCAGTGGCCTGCAGCATCCTGGGCTTCCCTCAGAGGCTTCCTGTCCAAGTTCTGGCCAGCTTATGAACACTGGCGACCTGAGGGTGCCCAAGAGATTGTGCTCTAGGCATGTTCTGAGATAGTCAAAGGCACCTGCTTTCATCCTCAGATGACTCAACCAGCTGTCACAGGAGGAACTGTGGTTGTGCTGCACTATACAAGGAAAGCCGTTCTATCACCGTCTGAGGAAAAATGGCCCTCCTGTAAATATACATTGTTATTTTGGGAGGGTGTTTTTGGTGATTAGTGTCTGAAGAACGCAGCCATTTCACTGAGCAAAGCACACTCCAGAAAGCATACTGCCCCTAAGAACCCATTCCTACAAAGGCCAAGACTAGGAGCAGGAAATACAGTCACATCTGCAGAAGTGAAGCAAAAGGAATTTACTTAAGTGTTGTGCAGAAAGTCTGGGGCCGAGAGCAGCTGCTTTGAGACCTGTCATTCCAACATCTAAGACACAAGATGCTGCTTCCTTTGCAAGCCCAGTCCTGCCAAACCTTTAGCTTGATTTTGAGCCTTTCATTTCACTTCACTTTCACTGCTGAAAGTAGTATTGATTCTCTCAGGAGGAGGAAAATATTTCTTTGCCTCTCTGAGGTGCCATGGCAATTAATATGGGTATAACTTTTTAGGAAGCTACAGAAATGGAAGGCCCTTAAAAGTTCAAAGCAATATTATTATATAGCTCAGAAAATGACACAATATGCTGACAGAAATTATGCAGTATACTGCTTAATAAACTTACAGCCAGCATAGTAAAAATTCTGTCAGTAATAAAGTCCTTTCCCAGTTGACTGCAGACTTGTGTTGCCAAAAATTATCACCTCCTTGCAGGTTCTATAGCACTCCACCTTCATACTCAGTAAAATGGTACCCCAATGACATTGGCAGCCATATTATTTATTATCTACAGTAATGAAAAATACAAATAATTGACCTTGGATTTCTTGGGCTTACTCCTAAATTGACCCATTAAAAAAGTAATAATATTTTATGCACACTTAGGTGAATGTGTTTCCATCTAAGTGAGTATGCCATCAAGATGTGGATCTGCCTGTATTTAATATCTTGGAGGTAACCTTTATTCTCCTTTACTTTTCTCTTCCTTGCTGCCCCAGATGTAACTTACACTTTGTCTTATTGCAGAATCACCTGGGGAATCTGTTCTCATGTCACTGCCTGGCCTAAAAATAACCAACACACACCCATAAGGCTTAAAAAAAATACCAAACAGCAATAAAGCATTAGCTGATATTTGTTCTACTTTTAGCACGATGTCAGCTTTTCCTATTATTTTTAAAAGTAGCTATGAATGATGTATTTGTGTACATGGGGGATTTGGGAGAAAAAACATGCCACCACACATGCCAATGGCTAGTAATTTCCATGGGACCATTTTGAAAGGGCTTTGATTTACTTCCTGTTAGTCATAAATGATCTGGACATCGATTATCTGATCAAAAACATCATCTTGTCCACTCGACAGTCAGCACTTTCTAAATGGAGAACAACACAATCTGAGAGTAATTTGTAAATAACAGAGCAAAAGCTGTTCACATAAACAGATCGATGGACAAATGCACAAAGAGAATGGGGCCTCCTGACAGATTACTCATAAAAACAAGCTATTAGAATTCATTAAATAAGCATTACCAGTTTACCAGCTTTAACTATCACACTGCAGTAAATGACAGATTTCAGAAGACATGGCTCAGTAGTCTGAGCACAATGTATTTGAAGTACTCAAATTCCCATGAACTACCGGTTTGAATCCAGGCATAAGGCATAGCATTTTGTCCTTTTATGGATGATAGGCTGCATATTGGGTGTTTACTGAATGCAGATAAGACTTAGAATCCACTGCTGGGATAATAACAATCACATATTAGCTTTTCATTAAAGGAAAGTAATTAGTCAACAGTGTCCATGGCCGATCTTCTCAAGCCCAGCACAAGCATGCTATGTATGACTCACATCTTTCTGTTCTGTTCATTGCAAAGCTTTGGACAGTGGGTTTTTATTTTACACAAATCACACATTTCTGTTTCTGTGTAGTCCCTTACCTTGTCACACTGCTCTGAAAGCTTAGTGCAGACCACAGAAGCTACAGGTTCTGATTGTCCACTACTAACATCACTAATGGAGACAGTTTGTTTGCTATTGCCATCTAAATCAAAAGATGAGCTGTAAGCCAAATTCAGCCGAATTCTAAAATATATCCCACAGTCAAAACAAGGGACAAACAGAAATGATGGGGTGGAGTGGAGTGGGAAGGGGAGAGAGGAGCCCCTAGGATCCTCTGCCACCTTGGTTGGATACTCTAGTCTTTACAAATAACTTCTAGTTCAAAGGCTGTTGATGCTATGTGATTTTCAGAGAGACTACAGCAGGGTATGACAACAGAGTGCTTATTACATCCATGGGTGGGACATCCACATTTAAGAGAAAGCTGCTGTCTGCACCATCTGATTTAAACTCAGTGGGGCAGGCAGTGCTGACCCTATCTGTAACTAGCCAAATCTGAGTGCCAGGGTATGCCTGGTCAAATTGTGTAAGTGGGGACTGCAAGTCATCACAGGCTACCAACCGTGCAGCCAGAAAGAGGCTATCACCAATGCTAGAGCCATAAATCTTTACCTGAATCCTACCAAAAGGTTTAAGCACCATCCTGATAAGATTCTTCTTTTTGCCTTTGCTATGAGAGAGCACTCATGACTTGGAACTGATTCAGAGAAAAATTATTGTGTGCAATGCACAAATTCTAAGACCAGCCTGCTTCCTTCTTGCACTAAAATTTGCTTATGAATCTTTCAAAAAAACACACCAAAAAATAAATAAAGGAGAGCTGAGTAAGTAATTTGGCAACAGATATGATGAAGAGGGAAGTGCTTTCCCAAAACAGTAGTGTCTCAAGAACAACACAGATTCATCATAGTGTGGGAAACATCTAAACTCTTTTGATATCTGTACAGTGCTGTTACCCTATGATATGTCTTCTAAGAATGTGATGACCAAATGCCACAAGACCTTCCCAGAAATGTAGCATAGACGTAATAAATACATAAATAATCCAACATTTCTTTGACATTTATTGGCTTCCCTGGGCTCATGGAATATGAAAGACCGGAATTTTAAGCAGTGTTGCCTTGTGTAGGTGAAAGGCAAAAGATGGAAGGACTTCATTTACCTATAGTCTGAGATGCAAAGAAAATATGAGAAGCTGAAAGTGGAGAAGTAGCTACTGAGCTTGTTCTGAAGCCAGAGATAACACAGGTTTATATCTCCGACACAGAGAGCAGAGAGCCCATAAGTTAAATCTCATCTGTCAGAGTAAGCTAGGGTTGGTGTTTAATATTCATATTCTGTAAAGGAAGAATTTAAGGTTGAGCACAGTTCAAGATTCCTTCTCATGTCAGAGTGCCTTAGATTTCTCCCTTGTCCAGTCTATTAAGATATGGATACTGCTACAATCATTCAGTGCAGGACCAGGAAAGAGTTTTACCCTTTACTACCCCACGTTCCTCCCTGCCCCAGCCATGTCAGACAGTGGTAAAAGAGAAACATATTTTGCCATTATTCAGGTATTTAGTCTTTCTACAAGATGCTTCTCTCAATTTTGGCTTATAAAGATAGTTTAGAATGAATGAAAGGATGCACTGAGGAGGATTTTATGAAGCAAGACTAGCTTTATTGGTGATAGCTGATCCAATATTGTGCTGTTTGCTTAAAATGTATTGTTGCTGTAAGCAACACACTGAATTGCAAAACTATAACTGCAAATAGTTTATATGTCTGTGTGTGTACATATCCGCAACAGAGCAGAATGCAAAGATGTTGGAATAGCTCAAACTCTAATTCAGCTATCATGCTTGCAGAGCTTGATTTACTGTTTTTAATAGGGTATCTTCTCTGTGCTGGAGCTGTCTTAAGCATCATTAAAATACTAAAATTTGTTGCCAGCTAAGAACATACATATGTTTTTACAACAACTCATCTCAAATACCGTAACTCATCTGACAACAATTGTAAACCAGCATAAGATGAGGCTGAGTCGTGAATAAAGCCTCATGTATCCCCCCCAAAATAGCAATCAACCACTACATTAAGGAAAAACAGACTGTCAGTTTAATTGTCAGGACTAAAGCACAGAGAAGAAGGGTCCAGATCCAGACCCACCGACTCAACTGCCAGGCTGTGTGTTGCTCTGGTGTGAGCTCTTCTTTCCTCTATCTGAAAAATCCTGCTCTGCTCTGGAATGGTAATATATCCTTCTAAAATTAGCATTATGAGGGGCTGCCCATGTATACCATGAAATACACATAGGAAGTCAAGCTTGAAGTCACTTGTTTTGGTGCTTTTGGTTGAACCTAAGACAGGGAGATGTGCCAGATGCACCTAGTGTATTCAAGAAAGAATCGCACTGAAAAAGTTTCCTCTTTTTAAGTTCTTGTGCTCCTCAAGCATAAGAAAATCCAGGAAAATTATTAGACCTTTCATCTCACTTTTGCACATTTTTTTGTGAACATAATGAATCTAGTGTGGCTTCTCAATCTGAATTCTTCACCAAGTGAGTTGTAAGGACAGATCACATACACAAAGCCTAAGCAGAAATCATGGAACTGATCTGCAGAAGGGCTCACTACCCTCAGCTCCTGATGAAGGTCATCCCTGTATTCTCTCTCTCTGGGAGTTAGCTCCATTCCCTCACTTCAAACATCCTACAGCCAGCTATTCCCAGGAACCCTGCCTCACTGCCTTGGCCCAGGGGCTGACACGAGCCCTATCCTTGGTGTGGTATTTTTCACATTACAGCCTCTGCTCTGCCAAGCATTGCGTACAGATCTCTGAGGCATCAGATTATAGCTCTGTTCTCTTACTAGAACTCCTCCCCCTCAACTTCACTGCTCTGTGCTCTGTATTACAGCACAGGGCAGCCCAAGCGCCCACCAGCGCCGCAGCACTGAGCCCAAACAGCTGGTTTGTCATTACTGATGGGGAAACCAGCAGCAGGAGCTCTCACTGGCAACTGGCAGGAGCAGATTTACAACAGCATCTCTCCAGGCTCTTCCTCCTCTCTCAGGAGCTAAAGGCTCTGTCTTAAAAAATTCACTCACTAAATAATGCAGAAGGAGGTTTTCAAAATTACTCAAAACATTGCTAACAGGCTGCCAAGCTGCATGCCTGCACTGGTTATACAAAGCCAGTCATCCTGGTGTTATCCGGCTGGCTGAGACGGGGCCATATTACTCACCTGCTCCAAAGATACTTGCAAATAACCACTGTCCTCTACAGGCCACATGATATCTTGGGATCTCTCTTCTCATTTCCTGTATATTCTTTACTTATCCAAGCACGTTTTTGGTAAGCAATTTGCCTTCAAAGCACTGTGGATGAAAGAGAAAACTGTCAAAATTCAGTAACCACATTTCTTTCTCACTGTTGCACAACAGACTGAAGTTATAGCAAGGAAAGGCAAAACAAAACCCTGAGATGTTCCTGAAGATCACTTTCTGTCAGAGCAAACAAGGAAGACCCATGACCCAGAAGCACAGAGCACCTAAAGGCCTGTAAAAATAACCAGCAATCGGAGGAATTTCATAAAGAAAACAGACAAAAAAAATACACAGACAGTATTAAGATTATAAACCAATAATAAAATTTCTATAGTTTTTCAAAAAAGACATCACCTCTCATTAGACAAAGGGCATGACACCCCCACAGAAAACATCTTCTTCTCCCACGGAAATTCACGTGAAATACTGGTCTTAAGAGCCACATAAGACAAATAAGCACTAAGTTCCTCTCCTTGTGCATTCTCCCCACCACACAAATGATACATCCACCCTTTAAAGAAGCAAACCTCATGGATGCCTTACATAAAAGCAGGACTAAAGAGCAGCCCCCACTTCAGTTTCACACACCCTCTAGGTATTGCAATAATCTCTGTCAAAATCAGAAACATTTCTTGCTTTGCTTTCCAGAAGACAAGACGTAGTGATACTTTTTCATGTTAGGATCTTGTATCTTTGTTTTAATTTACACAAAGACCTGCTTCCCAGTCCCTACATGCATCCAGGCAGGCCCTTTTAGGATAATGCAAAAGGTACAGAAAGAAAACCAGGGAACCCATAACCAATTTCCTTGAGTAAGGCATAGAGGCTGAGCTGAGATAGCCCGTACTGATGTGCAGAGTTGAGCTGCCTGACCGTGAGGGTCTGTCAGGGACAGGGAAAGACATCACCTCAGGAAGCCTGGGGCTTAATCCAGAGTGAAAGCAAATAGCTGGCTCTTAACCTACAGCACATAAAGCTTTTGAAAACCTGGCATGAGGGAGTGAATTGCTTTCCCGGTAATCACTGCTCATTTACCTCTCCCATATTTCTGATTATGCTGTTCTGAGACACTTGATAATGGCCAAACCCATCCTCCCTTTCTGCTTTCACACAGTTGACCTCTTTCTTTTCATAAGTTTCTCAATCACCTCAAAGTCAGCCAGTTCATTTCAGATGTGTTGTTTGTGTTCCCCCTTCACACGTTTACAGGGCTGCTGCCCTTCCTTGTCTCCAGACCCTTTTGAGCAAAGAACTGCCTTGCTCAAGTGTAAGCTGGATGACAATTCCTCTGTCAGTGCAAATATGCTGCTGCTTTCTCACAGTGTCTCCGTCCCTTGCAGCTGCCCAAACTATCAATTTCATATTTTAAAACTTAAGGAGAACACATGAGCCCCACACCTCAGAAAACCTCAAACTGCTGGGAAATAACCATCTTGCAGCTGTACACTGTAAAAAGCTCCTGCACAGCATTCTCATTTGCTCGAGTCCGGGTTTTCTCCCTGTGATCCCACCTGTGCATGGGCACAGCTCTCCCAGACAGAGTCTCAGAGCACACACAGCTGCACACAGCTCGCAGGGAGACCTTCTGATAGTGGGGCTGTGGCATGTCAAAAGCTTTTAGGATATAGGCTGTAGCACTGAAGAGCAAATTCATTGTACTCTAAAAATAATCACTGCAGATCCTTTCTTAGCTTGAACACACGAGTTAAAAATTACCAAGACTCACACAAAAGCTGTGCCACTGGCAGCAATTGGAAATTGGTTTTTTCTTCGTTTAATGGCTTTGTTCCAGACAAACCACTGTAGGTAATAGATGTTTTACAAAGAATTTGTGGGTTTATAGGTTAATCTGCTTTAAGGACGTGCAAAATTATTAAAGGAGGAATTAGTATTCCTTGCAAGGGAAGCCTTGAGTTTTGCGCACAGAAGGCCGCCCGTAGTCTCATCTTATCTTTCCTCTCAAGTAAAGCTGCCTTCATTTCTTGTTTTTCATGGCACAGAGAAGCTGGCCCCAAAGCCAGCAAGACAGCTATTTTCTTAGCCATGCTTCCACTGCCATCTAGTGCCTCCGGCACAGACTGCAAGGGCCTCTTTTGCTTTACGAACTTGTCACAAAAGATAAAAAGTCCTAAGGTATTCATGTCAAACCTCAATTTTTCATTCGGAAACCAATCTTTGTGATACCACTATAGATTTTCTTTTTTTTTTTCTGAGAACAGATCAGACTTGCTGTAATGAGGTGGGGGTTTTTTGCAGCCTGAAGTATGAGCTACCCCTCCTGACTGTCTGGACTGAGTGGTGATTTCAAGTACCATGTCAGTCACACTCAGTGAACTGGAACAGCATTGCTGTTTTTCTGGTTTTGGTTAGGACTGAGAGACTTTTCACAGGGAATTGGGTCTACAGAGGAAAAGAAGTAGCTATAGTCACGCAATAATGTGAGCAGTGTTCATTAGCTCCAGGAAAACAACACTGAGGAAAAGTGACTGCAGATAGAAAAGTGGACTTGGCCTTGTTTTCCTCCCATACCATTCTGCTCTTTTGCTAGGTACAAATTACATCATTTTTTTCAGTGAAAAAAAAAGAGAGAGCCTGGACATGAGAGCATATTATAGACTCAGGCTTTTACAGATGCATTAACACTCCTCCTACTTTGTAAAGTCATGTTAAATACACAGGGACAAATCCAACTCTGAGAAGACACTAGGTAAGCTTTACATCATTCCACTATGTGTTTCTATACCAAATAAAGCCATTTCCAACCTATCCTACTCATCTCCATTCTACTGGCTCCACTAGAAAGGCAACTCTGTGAAGCACAGATTTCCAGAAGATTTCCTTGTGGGTAGTAGGTAGCTGTTAGTGATGTTTCAGCTCACTGACCACTACTTTTGTCTTGTTTTTCTCTACTGTGAGACTATTGGACTGTGAAACCACAGGATTCCAATATACACAAATCAATGGAGTTCTTTCCAAAACTTTGTGAGTCATAGTGTGACTATCATTAGAGGTAGAGCATTATCACCGTTCTATGCAGACACGAAGAATAAAAAAGGCAGCATGTTCAGTGGCAGATTCAAATGAAAAGAAAGTCATCCCTTCCACCACCTCTAACACAGAGCTGAGGCACACCCACAGTGGCTTGTTCTCAGGACAGTTATTTTCTCACCATTTCAACAGAAGGTGACACTGAGCTTTTAATCAGTGTTGTCCCCACTATTGCTTTTAGTCCTTGTAGGAAGGAAGTTGAAGCAGCAGCTCTGTTTCAGGTCTACTAAGCAAGAGTGTTCAGAGCCATGATATCCCTGTGTTGTGTGTTTCCTCATGAGGAAACTGAGGCATGAAGTGAACCCAGGAACGTTAGGATGCACTCCTGACCTCCATCCACCACTCATTTAAAGCTCTGGTAAGTGTAGTGGATTTAAAAGTTAATAAAAAATCCAGAACTCTACACAGTGTCCCATAATCACTTAAAACCAGAAGAGTACATTTTGAAAACTCAGTACAGGTTCATATGCAAATTCATTCTATTCTGATTTCAGAGCACTGTCCCAACAGAGAGAAACCTAAACAGGGAATCTCTAGAGCATCAGAAAAATGCAGCATGCAACACACATTTCTCTCATTTGCATGGTGCTGAGATCCTTGTAGATTAAAGCAGGATGTGGCCCACTATCTTTTGAAGTGGTAGAAACAGGGAGAAAAAGACATTTCAGTTAGACAATGCAAGGCTAAAAGATCACAGGGCAGAAAACACCACCACACTTAGAATCAGCATATTACTGTAGAGGAAACTAGCTACTTTTTCAGAGAAACTGCCTTCTGAAATGACTTAATATGGATAAGTACCCCCAGCAAAAGTCTTCAAAGGCATCTGAGGATGCAGTATGTGCTCATCAGGGAGGTTGCTAAACACAGAATTACTATAATCAGGTTTTGATGTAATAAAAGCAACCAAGAATCCTTCCTGCATCAGGCTTCTTGAGGAAAAATAAAAAATAAACCAAAGAAATATGGTTCAAAGGAAAAGAAAGAAAATCCTCCAGACTATTATATTCCAGTTCCTGATTGTATAATAAAAGTGATCAAAAAACTTGCCTGACATCTAGGAGGCTGAGTTCTACAAAGAATGTTCACAAGAAAAACACCCACCTTCAATCCTTAATACTACCATTAATGCTACATACTGAGGATGTTACCCAAGTAGCCACCCTATATGGCACTGGAGAATGTGTGGGGGAAAGGAAAAATACAGCTGAGTTGTGGCTTGGGGGCTAAAACACCCCAAGAAATTTTAGATGACTACACCACCTCTCTGATGCCTCCTTCCAGAGCCTGGTATAGATTAATTTTATTTATTATAAAAATCAATTGAAATGACAATATTCAGATTCAGCACAAGAAAAATATAATTAGCCGCAATACAGAGCTAAAAAGATTCATCTCTTCAAAAGATGAAGATTATTGCATTTTTGTGTGGCTAAGTATTTGATTGAGAAGGGTGACAGATGTCTCTAAGTATGCACCATTTTAAAAGTGCAAACAGGAAAGGAGAGTGAAACCAAGGTATGTACCAAATGTATTTGGGGAGGCTGGAATTTTTGTTGTGGAGATCTACTACAACTAATATTTAGAAAAAAATATTTATATCTTCCTCTCTATTGTATTTGAAATGAGTCTCCCACATGGAGTAAGACCATAAGAGAAACTCCCACTGTCTTGGGAAGTGGGTGTTCACAGTTGATGTATCTGTATGAAAGCATTCGTCTAATCAAAGTCTTTTGTCTCTCAAGGTAGAATCACAGGTGTTTCATGAAGGACTCATTGCATTCCACAACTAATTACCAGAGCTCAATAAATATAAGATACATTCTGCAGTATCAACCTTGCTTTTATCATGAATTGGGAAGAAAAGTTGAATGATCTCCCTACACCCCTTACACAGATCATAAATAGAAGCAATGATGTTGTTTGTTTCAAAATCCATTGCAAAATAGCCACCTACAAATAAGAAGTGGAAGCTCTCCCCCACTTTTGTCTCAGCACTCAACTAAGGCAGGCCCTAAAAATGTACAATCTATCTAGCAAGGAGATGGGCTGAATGATCAACAGGGTATCCTCAGCCTCCTCCTTTTGGTATAGGCTTGCCCTGCTGCAATGAGCATGTTTCATAAAATGCTGGCAGAAGAATTTATTTAGGATAAAGTAGCAGCTGAGCAGCAATAAAAAAACTAAGTTGAACCATTAAACAGCCATCTTAGACCAAACAGGAAACAGGCATCTTTTGCCAGAGACATTGTGCATCCCAGTGAAGCTTTATAGATCTCTGCACCAAGACATTTGTGTGCACCTCTGTTCAGCACAGAGCCTGCCTGATCTCCTGCCAGTGAACACTACCATTTATTGCTGCCACTACAAGAGCAATCACATCAGAAGGGAATATGGACATCCTTAACAGGATTTGCTGTTAGCCATTGCCAGCTGCTCCTTCAAATGACTCTGTTAACACTATATAATAAAGCTAAGAGGCTACAGTCACTCCTGCATGATCTCAGATTGGCCAGTGTACATGAAGCTTCCCAAAACCTTGGAAGGGGGGTGGCAGTAGCAGAGAAATATTTGCCCTTTTCATACAGCTCTGCTGCTATGCCCACAGGGAAGGAATCTTCTGCAACCAGGAGCAGGACTGATTCACACATCACAGACATACCTTTCAGCTGCATAACCTGTTCTCGTGGTTTCTTACCTTTTCTGATTCTCATGTTCTTGGGAAATACCAGTGTCTGTAATTAGCTAAACATTTGCTTTTTAGCAACAACGAAGTCTTGTACTCTCTGTAGGCATTGTAACTGAATCACTGTTTATGGAGCACATTAAAGAGGACAGCTGTATTTTCCAGGAGAAACTGAACAAAGGAAGCCAAGCTAAACCCAGACTGTTCTTTGCTTTTCCCAGTACTATTTGGTAATATGTGTGCAGTTTGGAGGTTTTTTGTTGGTGTTGTTTTTTTGGTTTTTTAATAGCCATTTTGGTGTTACCTTCTCTGTCTTAGACCATGAAGGATCCCCAGACAATGGCTGCATAACATTATACTAATACTACACACTAGGTTCAGTTTCCTCTTACATAGCCTCAAGTTAATTCTGTACTGAGCCACACACTACGACAGTACTGTCTTTGAAATGCATCTGTGAGCACAGTAAAACCAAAAATTACTGTTTTCCTGCCCTAAGTGAAGTTTAAACTCAGTCAGGTACACTTGATACCAACAGAAAAGGCACTAAAAAAAATTTAAGTCAACACACCAGCAAATACTTTCAGGATACCTCTGGAAAGCAGATGAAAGTATGTCTAGGTTTAGCCTGGGGTATACAAAAGTAGGAGTCAGGTTTAATGCACTCATTGCAAAGTTGCTGGGAGCCCCTGACAAAACTGGTGTTGGATTCTCTGTCTGTTTCTAACCTTATCCAAACATAATTCCATGAAAGGAAAAACACCGTTTCACAGTTGTTTGTCTTAGCCACTATGAAAACCGCAGAGAAGTATCTTGGCACACAGTAAAAGCTTGGCAACACTGCTGCAGCACACATTTTCCTCTGCTCTATTACTAGTGGGTGTTTTGGGGTTTTTTTAGAACACAAGTTCTAGAAACACAACCCTTATTGTTTCAGCGACACTTGGGCATAAATGGAAGGAACATAGCAAGAGGAACTTGCTCATGCTGACTTTTCCATGCACACTACTCTCAGAATTCTAAAAAAGCTACTTGATGATTCCACTACCAGACTAGGGAGTGTTCAAAATTAGAGGGTTTTTACAACCTGCCTGTCTGCCACTCCCAGCATGTGCTAGACACGTATGAATGTAGTACTTACGAAGGGTTTAAAAACAAACCCAAAATACAAACAAAAACCTCCCCCACAAACAAAAAAAAAAAAATCAAAAAGACCAAAACATCAAAGAGAGGATAATAAAGTCCCCAAGCATTACCCCTCTTTGGCCATACTGCCAAAATCATCAAAGACAGCTGTAATTATGATGGTTGGTTTCATAATACCCACACCCCTCCAGAAAATGGACTCTGGATAGAAACTCCAAGTAAAACAATGAAAATTTATTAAGTGAAAACAACAGACCTGCTGCTACAATGCAGTAAAACTGATTCTATAAGGAAAAAGCAAACCACTACCACTCCAAATCAAATCTGAAAGTAGAAATTTATTTTTGATACAGAGATACAAGCAAGCAGCTGCAAAAGGAACCATCATGGGAAGCCTAAAGAGTTTCCTGCCATTTTAAAGCAAAGGAGTCCCTGTGTTTTGCAGGAGTTTGAAATCCCCAAGAACTGCTCGTGTCTAACCTCAAAGGTGGGGTGGGCAGAGAAGGGACAGAATTGATTTTGATGCAGTGTTTTGTGCAGGTGGTAGCACATAGCTGGTTACTGGAAGGCAGTAATTCCAGGGTAAGTTGTATCTACCGGCATGATGGACTGGGAAATAGAACTAGCTCTATGGAATTTCTCCCTTCCTTGTAAAATCAAATCCTAAAGTTTAGCTTAAAGAAAAAAAAAAACTAGTGTGTTTGAAGCTAGATTCAAAAGGATATTCAAAATAAAAAAGCCTTTAAACTTTAAAAGTACATCCTTACAAAACTGTCTGCCTCCACATCTAGAAACTTACCTTCAGCTAAATCTCACAAGACCTTAGTACTCAGCAGTTTTGCATCACTGGTCCTCAAATACAATTTCATTCCCTTCACTAAATTAAAAAAAAAAAAAATCCAAACCAAAAAAAAACAGAAAAAAGCGAAATGTGTATTGAGTGCTATAAGAAAATCATTTTATCAATAGCACAAGTCCTACTGCATATGGATTTTGAGATATTTTTAATAAGGACTGGTTGGCTATACTCTTCCAATCCAATTAAGTTAATGCCAAGCATATTTATCAGAAATCACAATGGAAGAATTGTCAGCTTTCTTACTGGAGAAAACCAAGGCCCATTTACAGAAGCATTCTGCACAAATAAAGCGTTTTTAAGTGTTTTATTTGTCCATTTGGAATGATTAGCATTTATAATCAACAACATAAATCCACCCCTCAGTGAAAACCCGACAGCTGGTTATTGCCAAACATACTACAGTCTACTGAAGGGTGAAGAATTACAGACATATAAAGATGAATAACATTATGTCACCATTAAATCACTTACTCTGTTCATAACACTTTAATCCTCAACATTGTAAATTAAGATTAGAAAAAAAAAAAAAAATCAACATTTCCAGTGATAAAATACATTGTGTTTAGTACACAATATAACAGTACAGTTTATTACACTAGTGCATTAAAAGTTTAAAAAAATGGACAGCTCCTTTGGAATAACTCCATCACTGCTGATCTCTCTCTTACACAAACACTGCTTGCAGCCACAGAAGCTACCAGGAAGTCTGCAAGAAGCATCCAACTACAAAAATTTATCACAGCTAAAATAAATTTATTCTGAGATTATCATACTCATATTACTTGAATATGAGGACCCAAAATCAGATTCCTTCGCATGGGGAGTGACCAGGGACATTCCTGAGGAAATCAAGCAAGTAATGAACAGATCTGCATCCATACCTGAAAATTATGTGGAAAAAATGCCTTTCATTTTCCACCCACTTAAGTAAACATTTACTTAACATTTGGAAGCCTTCTGCTAGAGTTTTAAAGTTTAGTGGTTTAAACCATTTTTCAAGGTTACTGGCATGTATGAAATTTCCAAGTATGAATAAGTAGTATCAATATAATAGCTAAAAGACACAACATTTTTACTTACTAGAGATGGAATTTTAAACACTCTTTTCCAAAAAGGAAAGTGGAAGATCAGCTTTATAAAAATTTTCCAGGAATGATTTGTATTACACCAACTTTATATTTGATGACAACTTCAAAGACTGAAGTTAACAATTACTGGAATCAGACTTCAAAATAAAGGGGATCAGAAGAATAATCTCTGTAAATCAAAGTACACTGCAAATCTTTTTCTCCAGATGTTGCCTGCTACAAATGGCCTCATATAGCTGCTAGAGCCTTATCAAGTATGAGGAACGACCTGCTTGTCAATTAAACAGCATGTGAATGTGAAAAGTAGATGGACACAGGAAGCACATTTCATTAGAGGAATAGACATCACCTTCATTCAAACTGACCAACAACAAACAAGAAAAGTTCTGGAGCCAATTGAACTGCAAACGTCTGTGAGGAAAAACCCATTCTGTACCTCGTATTCTCAATTATTTGGTTTTTTATAACACAGTAACTTGGGGGAAAAAAAATGAAGCAACAGCAAAACAGAATCTCTCCATTCCCAAAGTTCTGAATTAACCTCTGAACTTCACGATAGCTAGGAAAAGTTTAAAAACATACACTGTAGTGTCATTAGCACTGCTCAGCACACTAAACAATTCCTTCTGTGTCCACCTACTGTCACTTACCTTATGATCACATTGCAAACTCTTATGGGCAAAGACTGATTTTTTTTTTTAATTTCTTTTGTATCAGGAAGTGATACTATGCATATCTCCTCTGTGCCACAGTAATATAATAAAATAAATATCATTGTTATGCTTTAATTATTTTCTATTCAAAGCTCTAAATCCATCAAAAGAGAGAGGTGTTTGCCCAAGTTGCTAGGAACAAAAGGTCAGTTTCCACATGTGACCTGACATGAAAATATCCATGATGCAATGTAATACTCTTTGCACTATGCAAAAAAACCCCACAATATTATCATCAACAAACTGTAAGTTATGGTATCTTTTCATCCATTTCAACCCCTTCATTGGAAAGAGGAGGTAGATTAAAAGTAAGCCACATCCTGCACTCCCTGCTAAGTCATAAGGCACATTTCCATTCCACTGAAAATGGGATATATTTTAGGGCTGGCAGTGAAAGTTGGAAGTAATCAAATGCACTTGGGGTACTGTAATGTCTAGTCACAGACTGCAGCAAAACACAGACAAAACATCTTTTTTTACTCTAGGAAATCTAGGTACTTTATCCAAATGAAATTTGAGAATGATAGACCTACAAAAGTATGGGGCCCACTGGCTCGTAAGGCTTACTGGCATTTAATTCTTTCTTTCACAGTGAAAGCAATGGACATAATAGTGGAAGTGTTAAAAAATGCAGCTTAAGATGCATCTGTCTGCTGTTAACTTCTAAAGTTATCTCAGAAGTGAGCTGGTAAGTTAAGATGTTGTTATTAACAATATTTAAATCCATGAATTTGTTTTCATCATTACCTTGAACTAAAATTTACCCCCAAAAACTGAAGGGCAAAAATCCCATAGCAGGGGATAAAGGTACTGTCATGTTGATACCTACTCAAATAAACTTTTAACAAATAATAAGGGCCAAATACAGACTCTTTGCCAACAGATCAATCACAGTTTAGCACTCCGCTCTCCTCCAAGTTTGACTTGGCTCTTATTCAAAGTAACATGAGAACCAGGTTCTCCAAATGCCAAAGCCACCTCAGGAAGCTTCAACATGAAAATTGTCAAACTGTGCAAACTCAAACGAGCGAGTTCCGAGAGCAGCCCAGCCGTTCTTCGGTTTCGAAATGGTGACATTCTCCCAGAGTGGATAACCATTTAACAGTCCTGAGGCAGAATTGCCCTGTCAGAAAAAGAAAAATGTTAGCTTTGTAAAATCCACGGTCTATGTAGACACTGAGCCTGCTCACATGGGAGACAAGACAAAGCAGAAAGATGTCAAGTCAACTTTCAACCACATTTCACACATTTTTCATGCAGAGATGCATCTAAATAGTGCATAGAATCCTCTGGTGTCTATCAGCTCTGTGAAACAGATCTAATGCCTTTACAGTGAATATATAAAAGGCTCCTCTTCCCCAACTCACAGCTTTGCTAACTCAGTGTAGAACCTGAAAGGTAAACTAGCATTCAAGCGTCCCTACCTTTCAGGCCAATTGCAGTTGCAAAGGTTATGTTAGACAAAGGGATTAGGCATTCAGAAGAGGAACTTAAAGCTTTTTAGATACTTGCACCAATATCACACCCGTTAAAGTGCACAGGGACATTTAAAGTACAGTTTGGGGCTACCTTCCTCACCAAGTCACTATGGTCAAAAAGGGTGGAGTTGGAGGGAAGGAAAAAAATGTGGACAGGCTTCTCACTAACTGCAGCCCCTTTATACAGTAACACAATGCCCGCGCTCTTCCACCACAGTAGAGAAGGAACTCAGCTTATCTGAGTTCCCCAGTCCTTTACTAGCTCCACATACAAGGCTTTAGCCTGCAAAGGGAACTGGTGTGACACAGATTTTTAACACAGGCTGCTTCAGTAGTTTACTGACTGTTTTAAGAATAGGAAGTCACATCATCATCTTTCTGTCAGATTAAACAAGAGACTTGCCTCTCTGACCCTTCTACCTCCAGCTTTCAATTCAGCTTTCCAATCATTTTCTGTACCTTCTACAGTTTCTCAAGATCTCTCTAAAACTACAGGCAGCAGAACTCGGTATGGTATTTTAATATTGGTTTAAAATAACAGACATTATTTATGTTTTAAATAGGGTAAACTAATGCAAGTACACCACCAATAGCATAGCACAGTTTTGCCCAAGCCATTTAGGACTGAAAGTTTCATAACTGGTTTTCTAGCTATTTGTCCATGTCCTTACCTGAATGTTGAGAGTAAGTGTGTGCCATGCATTATCCCGGACACCGGAAAGTCCTTTCATTAATATTTCTTCTCCAGCTGCAAAACATACTTAAGTTAGTGAAGTGTTACTTCAGCCCTTTGCTGAAACTGATAAATACCAAGCCAGCAAAAAGATAAAATATCTATTTTTCAGAAGTGTTTAGGATTGACATTTCATCAATTTCAGTTGCAGCATGGAAGGCTTAATATGCAAACCTGGACGCTGCATTATCAGTGCACTCTCCTGTTTTCCCAGAACTGTTTTCTCAATCAAGAGCATCTCCAATGCTCTTGGCAATTTGGCATGAGATGAGGATTCACTCTATGGAGAGTATGGGTTCACAAAGAGTGACAGCAGCTATCGCTCTGCTTGCTCTATAGATCTTCTTGTTTCTGTATTGTGTGTAACTACTTTAAATCACAGGGTTTGAGTTGTCACACTATCATGTTGCTTAGTTCTACTCAAAATTTAAGCTAAGAAAAAATGGGGTGTGAATGACACCTGGAGGGAAGATGAAGATCTGAAAAAAATTAAGTGCTACAAGTCTTCAATTATTCAGTAGACAGTTTTTGCTGCAAGATAATTTAACATTCAGGCTCCCTTCTAGAAAAATATAAAGATGACTGAAAATAGCTGTACAGAAAAAATTATCATATTGTGTAACAAGAGTCTCAGCCTGAAATAATTGGATGGTTAATCAAAATCCACTCATTTCATCTAGGAAAAATCATTTCTGGCAGCCTGAGAAACTAATCAGGTAATGTTGCTAGTTCTTATTACAAATGAAAAATGGAGTCGATCCTAAACACAAGTATGCATTTCCATACAGCTGAAACTTAAGTTTATATTGAGTTAGACATTGCAAGGTCTGTCTTGCAATGTCTAACTTCCTCTGCAAGGGAGCACTGGTCTGTTAAGGGAAGCTATGTAAAACCTTCTTTATGCTACCCGTCCATGGTAAAAGTGGAAAGGAATACAGACACCCAAACACAAAAAATTTATCTTATCAGATATACTGTAGGTCTAGAAGCTACATTTGACTCATCAGAAACTATTGAAAATTTTAATTTATACTCATGAAGTGATAGGAAATGCATTTAAACAACTAAATATGCCACTATTTCAAAGCAAATTGAAAATAACTTTTAGCTATTGATGAAGTGTTATCATACACTCTTCCATGTACCTGTCAAGTGCTCTACAGATGAACACACATGAATGTTAGCATCACAAGTAGAACACGTGCTCACTCCATTGAGCTACATTAACAGGAGAATGCACAATTTGAGGAAACAGGAGGCCACTTATCATCATCACTTAAGCCATATGTAAGTACAGTGACTTGAACCGCTCTCTAAGAAAAGCCCACTTCATGTCAATCAGGATTTTTTAAATGTGTAGTTTAGAACACAGATCAAATCTTTCTGTAATTAATATTGTATCAGAGTATTTATGATAAGCAAAATAACATAAAACAGGTTTTGTCAGTGGAAAAACAAAAACTCCAGAAAGCTGAGCCTGAGAAATGGGCCAGCCAGTAGCCTTCAAATGCTTTCTCCACATATGAAAAGTGGCCATCATTAGAACACAACAGGTTAAATTCGTAGTGATGATGAACTATAAAATCTGAATATTACCCATTTTTATCAAAGTTATCAAAATGACATGTCCATATGTCAGCACCCACTTTTGCAAAGAGCTGCTTACCTAGGTCACCAGTGACTCTGTAGGTGCCATCTGCAAAAACCCAGAAGAAAACTCCTTTGGTACGTCGCACATATATCCCACCATTGTCAACTCTTCCTGCAATAAACACGCCCCCATCACGTGGTTTTTCTATGTAGATGTCACAAGTGACTGTCAGGTTTACCCTGCAAGAGAAGTTTAGTGTTTCAACAAGAAAGGAATCCATTTTTTTGAGCAGGCAGTATGTAGAAATTATTTGATTTTCCTGAGATGACACCCCAGCTCAACAGTAAAGCACTGTGTTATGCACGCAATGAGAGCTGTAAAGGCAAATAAAGCAAAGTAATACCAGAACCATCAAATAGCACCTAGAAAATTAACACAACTTCCTCGTTGCCGAACTTGCACTACAAGGTTCTTAACCATAAAAAAATAAAAGCATTCTTTACTTCTATTAGTGGATATTCAAACTAAAAATCTACATTCCATGTCTGAAAGCACTTGTAATACAGATACATCCAAAAGTTCACATACTTAAGAAGTAAAAATTATCCATAATTATTTACAGAATGTGAAAAGACTCTGACAGCTGCTCAGCTGATAACTGATTCAGAGAATATTTATTCTAGCAACTTTTCTGCTAATTTCTAACGTAATGGTAAGAATTACCTGAGTTTTCATTCTAATGTAATGCTATTAGACGTACCAGATTCTTGAATATATAGTCATTACACAAACAAGATTACTTTCTTGCCTCCCCATGTATTAAAAAAGAGACCCCCCCACATATTCCTTAAGCCATTATAAAGAGACTCAAAGCAATACAGAATTAATTACACAGTAATACCTTCAGAATATACCTAGATTCAATAAAAACATCAGAGAAAAACACTAACAAATTCAGGATAAGAGAACAAAAAGCTTTCACATGTACAAGTTTAAAATCCAAACTACAACCAACTAAACAATCCTGAATTTGAATCATGATAAATTGCCATTGATGACTGAAGTAAAGTATCATCCCACAGAGAAATTTAATGCAAGATTGATTCAGAATTTCAATAGCAGGCTCTCATTGTTGAAAATATCTGCTAGGGACAAGTTGAGTCTTAAACTGAGGATGAAGCAAACAAACTTGAGGGCCTGAAATTGAGAACTAGGATTATGAAAAGTTACAGACCAGTAAAACTTGAATAATAAACTGAATATTCAGGAAGCAACCTTGGTTCTGAAAACAAGATGAAGACTCAGAAAGAAATTGAACCAAAATAAAGTAATAGAAAGGTTTTAGGAATCTCAGTACAGTAATTTAAGAATACATCCTGCGTAGCTGTTATAGGAATCACTGAATATGATTTACTCAATGAGGGAAAGTTGATTATAGGGGGAATATGAGATTTTTCTTAACAGAGGGCTGCAAAAAAAAACATCAGATAACTGAAGAACAACCTCCAAGTACAAGAGGGTCATATTCTTTCAGGCTTTGGACCAAACTGATTCAATCACACCTCCACGCCTGAAAATAGAAGTGTGAAGCATGTTCTGAAAAACCATTTGTGAGATCAATGATCTAATCAAAGTGAAAAAAACCTGACAGAATGGCTATTTTAAAGAATGCATCAAAAGAGTTTAGGCTAGACTTCTAAGCAGAAGAGAAAGTTTTAAGCACGAAGTTTATGATTACTATTAAAAGCATAATTAGTTAACAGGCTCTTTCCCAAATGCTTATTAATTTTAAACAAACATTATTCTAAAATATGCCGCTTAATTCTGAATTACCATCATTGTAGCTCCTAGCAAATTTATAGCTCCTAGAAAGAATTGCAATTGTAACCATACTTTTGTCAAAGCAGTAAACCTCAGTTACTTTCACCCAGCAATAAAAGTGGTTTAAGCAGCATTGGCATCAAATCCACACAATTCTAGGAACTGCTCAGAAGATGGCAGACTGCAACAAATACAATCAAATTATCAATTAAATAGTCTGAGAGTTATGAAACTGATCCAAATTGCTAACAAATAAGACAGACAACTCAAAATTACGTAGTTTAAAATTAATCCTTTTTTTGGTCCAGTTTAAGAAATATTGAAACTGAGGGCACATGTTGGTCTTTCTAGTATGCCAACTCAGATCCATGATTCTAAAAAAGTAGCTTGAACAAATATGCCCAACAGGACATAAACAAAAAAAGACATTCTAAGATAGTGCAGCGGTGGGCTAAACAACCAAGAAATGTGGTGGACTCCCCATCCTTTAAGAGTCATTTAGACAGATACAGTTGATCTTTGGCCCTAAGCAGGGCTCAATGACTTTCAGAAGTCTCTGAATCATCATTCCTACATGTCTACAGTGAATCTGAAGGCAAAAGCAAAAGCCCTCTAAGAGAAATGAGGCTTGAGACAGATTAACTGATCATAACTCACACTGGTGAGGAGGACATTTCCCCAAATGCCACTACAAAATAGTATTTACATACCACTTAAAATTTCCTATGACACTGATGGTCTGGTCTGCATCAGAAACCCAAGTGATGGGCCGCTGAACCACCACCTGGCGGAGTGTGAACACATGATCTCCTGGGTCAGAAGCATTTACAAAGTACTCAAATACACCTGTCTGATCTGCAAAATTTGGGGCTTCACTGAAAGGTGGATTACCTGTTCAGAAAATAAAATACACATCAACTCTAAAACATTGTTTTTCTTCTGTGTACTTGTTTTCAGAAATTTCCCCTGAAAATTTTTCTCCACATTTTTGAGTTGCTATATCAAAGCAATCCCCAAAATTGAAGTTTTTAAGCAGACAGCGGTTTTGCAAACACATGAGCAAAGTAAATTATTTTCTTCACAATCTGCCTTCCAAAAACTAGTTCACTATAGTTATGAGCTATACCAACTGAATCAAGAATTGGTGCTCGTGACTACCAGTTAAGACATAAAATTAAATACATCTCATTGCAGGCGTAAGGTGTACACTCATACAGGTGTAAGTTGTCAGAAAAACACATATAAATAAACAAAAACAAAACAGATCTTCAAGCTACCTCATGCAGACAATTCAAATAACATAACTTACTGCCTTCCTACATCACAAATTGTATCTGCATATGAATTAAGTTTTTGGATAAGAGAATTCTGGCTTACGTATATTGAAATCATCTTTGTAACTTGAAGGAAAGGGCTGAGGAGGAGGCGGCTCTGGGTAATCGCATTTCCGTCCTGTCTTGAGTGTGGTTAAAGTGTAGACTTCATCCACATTTAGATCTAAAGAAAATCTTCCCCTCCATACCTGGAATTGAAGAAAGCTCAAGCTGCAAAAATTAACAACTAAATGACAAAATACCCAAATTCCAGAGGTAAAGAAGATCCTCTGAAGTCCTGATTTAAGGCAAAAATCCCATCTTCTTGCCTCAGCATTTAAGTATCTCTGGGCTGCTTTGAAAACTCCTTTTCCCCACATTCTTTATTACCTCCAGTTAAGCTTATATATAGCCAGTGAAACTGCAGTCAAACAGCCTTAATAAAACATGCCCTAAATATGCAGCTTAAGCATGAAGGTCAAGGAGTTTCAGCAAAAGGGAAAGACACACCTGAAACTGCAGAGGGACTGTAATTAGAACTGATCAACTTACCTTTACAGGAAGGAGTTGCTGGAAAAGACTGGACTTTCCAGATTCAAAATCAAGTCTAGAATGCCACACTTGAAGGGTTTCCACCATATACTACAACAGAAAACACCGTACAATTTAAAACACAACAACAGCAAAATAAACAACCTGGAATATTCAACTTGAGAAATACCAGTACTCTATGGATGTATAATTTTTGTTATTTTAAAGCTGTTGATCACATTAGAGGCCACAATTCTATTCAGCTAGCCATTACATATGCCTTACGTTTCTATAGATTATACATCAATAAGACATTGTCCTAACATGCACTAATGTTGCTTATAAAGACAGAAAGCACTGCAAACACAATCTTTAGCTTCTCTATCACCAACATTGGTGATAGATACAAGCTTGGATACAAGCCCTCTTCCTAGAAGTAACTAGACTGAAATAATATCCTGCTGGTTTCACTTTTGTGAGACCTTCAGTCTAGTTGCTAGTTCTTTGATAATAATTTTTGAGCAAAGTATTTTGTTTACATGTCTCCAGAATTCTACAGCATATCAACTATATTAGTTATCAGATTTTAATCACACCTAACCCCTATAATTTCTTTTCAGTTACCAACAACAAAGCAAGTGGCCTAGAGCTTGGTTTGGATAAGCCACCTAATACTTCCCCAAAAGGGAGCTGTGTATCCAAATTGACACTCAACTACTTTTCCTAAGTGAACCATTTTATTGCCAAAACTATTGTACAAATTCTCTCCTCCTAAAGAAAACTAATGCTGCCAAAAAAATCAAAATCCAATTCCAAATAAGTGACTGTCAACTTCTGAGAAGGAATCATCCAAATCAACTAACAATGACTCCCTCCAGTTTACACTGTGAAAGTATTGTTCACATTTCAGAGGAAAATTTACTTTAGCGAGATTAAAAAAGAGAATAAACAAATCAACAACTGGGAGATTCTCAGAATATCTCTTCACAGGATGCAACAACAAAACCTACAGTATAAAATCAACTAGAGCTATTCCCCTGGAAATTAACTGATAACTAGAAAGGCCATGGCCATGCTGGCGCGACAAACTGTGTCAGCATGTCAGAGTACCCAGCCTTGGGATAAATTCTAAAGAAAAATTTAGCTGCATTTCCCTTCTGTGACATTTCTTCTCCAATATAGAGATGATTAGACTGGGAGGTAGCAATTCTACACTTGCAGTTATGACATTGCATCTCATGGTAAAACAGAAGTAGAATGCTTTGCCGGGGTGTAACAGCCTCCTATACTGGAGACCGCTAATTTCTTGTTAACCTGTGATACTGATTTGCATGTATTTGAATATGAATGGCAATTCATTTTACAAGGCTGATCAAATGTATTCAAGATCTACTTACAAATGACCCTCTGAGGTAGAAAGTTGCTCTCTGAGGTAGGACACTGAAATTTGGCAATGGAGGCCTGATACATTTAGAGTGATTATGACTCTGAAGGAAAAAAATAAATGTAACACAAGAAACACACATTACTGGAATGGAAACATTCATTAAAAACATACAGCATAGAATTGAAATTTAAAAAGCAATAGTTTATTTCACTGTTATCTTAATAGCTGCAATTACACTCGTTTAATAATTTTATTTTGAATACAGATTTTAAGAAAGCACATGATGTAACTTCCTCCCAGTGTGTCATCCAATTAAACGTGTAATAAAAAGATAAAGATGGCATATATATTGGCCTCCAGTAAGTCTCAACCAGGTATTTAAAGTTCAGATAGAAAAAACAGCCTCTAGTGAAGTCACTAATAAAGCTACAAGTATCAAAGAACATTCACAGATACTGAACTATGTAAATCAAGACAGGTTCTTCATAACAAAACATTTCCTTTAACTTTTATAGTCCACTGGAATTGCTGATGCACATACCATAGTTTCAATGATGATGGTAAGGTTCCCTAGGCCATCTGTCAGAGCTACAAAACTGCCACCTCCTTCTAAGTGTCCATCCACTTGCAAGTATGACCACCCTGGCTGAGTAAATTGTGTGGTGTGCGCTGAGACAAAAATCAGAATATAATCATTAAGACTTAATAAAAAATGGTACCATTTGTAGGCTTAATTAAGTCTCTCTCTCATACATGCTGACAAAACAGAAACCTGATTTGGGGAAGAAAGTAATAGAACTTCCAAAACAAATTTTACCTATGTCAGACAAAAGATTAAAGAATTATACTACAGCAAAATTAAAAATACCAACTCTGTGGCAGACAAAACAGTTAAAATGATAGCGATTATTTAGACATGAAGTACAAACTATACAAGGTAATCATGCCCATTCAATCTGAATATTCATCACAGTTTAGATTTTCCCAAATCTCTTTCTTTTTCTTTAAATAAAGTAAACATTTGAGCCAGAGAAAGCACAGATGGGCAACTCCATGAGGAATAACTAAGTAGGGTTTTCAGCAAGTAAGTGAAACTATCAAAGAAGAATATGACGCAGATCATGAAAATCCTGAGCAACATGGACACAGGAACAACTGCTCAGCTGTTCTTCATGCGACACTATGGCCATTTTTCCTTTAATGCTTTTCCATATATAGGTAACTAGCAGAAGAACAGAAATTAAAGCATTTGTCTTGTTCCTCCTTCATGGCACTGCATAGTTGCTCTACAGAACTGTGGCAAAGACAGTAAAATATTACAGAAGGACTACAGACTAGCCAGTGAATCCGTGTCCACAATCACAACATGAACATGCTTTCCTTTCCCCAAGTTCAAGGAAATGCTGATTTACACAAGCCAAGAATGTCCAGCAGGACAAGAAGTTCTTTGTTCCATTTATCTTAAATTGAGAACTACCAAATGGAATTGATTGATACTCAAGGATTAAAAATAGAAAAAGGAAAGGAAACAGGAAAGCACATTAACCTTTATAGGCACTTCAGATCAAAATATTTTAATAGTAACAGCTATAAAGGCAGTACCTCATTCATTTCTGATACAGCTAAAGATCAAGTACAAATATTATATTTTATTATATTTTTCTGCTTTCTATTGAAATGAGATTGTATTCTTCTTTCTTAATGTATTCACAAAACTGTCCACAAATCTACCTTAATTTGGTGCAAAAAAATAATACACATAAAAACACTAAATAAATAAAGGCCTCAGAAAATACAGTGATGCTTGATGTCAGATCACCAAACTTTTAGCTGCAAAATTTTCACCTGTAATCCAGATAGGAGATTCAACTTTATAGTGGCCGCTCCATGGCTCCTGTGCTGTCATTAATCCACATCGACCAAAGGGCAACTGCTCATAATAACTAGCCACCAGGTTCCATGCAATTGTTCTGGAAGAAAAACAGGTGTTTGCTCTATTCATATGGATGGTATTAGATTTAACAGTACAAGAATCCACTCCTCCTTTTTCTCCAGCATATAATGAAAACAATTTGAGGGGTGGTTGTGGAAGGAATATCTTTCCAGCTAAAAGGAAAAAAAAACCCTACAGGAGAGAAAAATTAAGCAAATCAGCTTCCACTGTGGAGTACTTCTTCCAAAACTGGTGATAAATTCTCTGGTTATAGCACCATAAAAAGTTGTACATTAAAGGAAATATGTATTGAGGGTAAAGACTCCATCTGTTTGGGGCTTTTTCCCATTCTGAAGGGAAAAAATTTTGTCAGCAAAGTCTACAGCTTGTTGCCGGATGTTGTTTAGTTGAGGTTTTTTTGATTGCTTGGTTATTGCTGTGCATGGTGGCAGTTGTTTTGGATGGAGTTTTTTAGGGAAGCAGTTAAGTACCACCAAAAAAAAAAGATCTTATCTTTATCTATATAAGTAACAAACAGCAAACAACTTTAACCAGTCATCCTCCAGGAGCTGTTGCTCTTTCAAGACGTTGTCAGGATACTGAGAAGGATAATCACTTCACGCCCTTTGATTTGCGCTTCACTGAAAATGTTTTGCAAGGGCTTTAAACTTAAGACCTCTGGGCCTTAAATATGGAAATACAGCTTAACAGAGCAGTTACGCAGAAGGCAAAAGCTGTCAATCTGTTTTGGTATTGAATACTGGTGAGTACAAAGGCCTCATTCTAAAGTCACTGCCACAGACTTATCACACTATAAATACATACAGAAGAGATCCCGGAATTCTACAAAAACGTGATCATAAAATAAACAACTCTTGAATTGTAAATTCAGCTTGCTCACATCAAACTCGTTCTGCTGATTTCAAACTTAGAAAAAAAGGTAGGAAACTCAACTTCAAAGGAAACAAGCTTAGCAGAAAGATAAGCTGCCTTTAGTCAGAAAGATTCTGTTTTCAGCATAAAAGCCAAGATAACTTCAGTGCTGGACATCTGGACTTGGAACTATTCTACAATAATTTATAAATACAACACATATGCCTGGCTGTTAGGCTGTGAAAAAAAAATGGGGCATATATAATTCGAAAGGGCTTGTAAAAATAGAGAAACAATGGGAAAAGGAAGACCCCAAATTAAGATACTAAAACATATGAGGATTAAGAAGCAAGCAGAATGATGAGGAATTCATGCAGGAAATATTCATCTGGTTGAAAATTTCAGCTTGCAGAGAAAACAAAAGATTTTTAGAAACCAGGTGATTCAAGAAACTTCCCTTTACAAGTATCAGTGATTTTTCCTGCACTCCACTTGAAGCAACAGATAAGAATATTTCTCTTTATTTTCCAAAATGAAGTTAAATAGAATCTAAAAGCTTTTAACAATTTTGCTTACATCTTGATGCCTACATTTTCTTTAATCAAACTTCTCTCTTTCTTTCAGATTAGCAGTTGTTGCACCAGAAACATCAAATTATATTTTCTATTCTTTTCTAAAACTGAGTTATGTATTATCCCATTAAAGAGAACATTTTTATTACAGTTTTCAGTTTGGAAAGAAAATGTACAGAGAACAGTAAATGTATCAAAAGACTACAGCATGTTTAAGAATGGATTCTGAGGAAGAAGTTGTATGGAAAAACTAGATAATTACATCTGTAATTGAAGATAAACAATCTGATAAAGACCTTAAGAAAAACACAATAAACTAGTTTTATTGTTATTTTCCTACAATATTTTTTATTGTTAGCTCTTCTTAAGAGCATTCTCTTTTTAATAATTATCATCAGTCTCAAAGGCATCTGAAATTAACTGCATAAATCACTGGGTGCTGGGGAACAAGAATACATTGAAACTTGTGGTACTTCTACCCCAGAAAGAGGTAAGAACAGCAGACTTCATATCCTACTATGTTTGAATTCAGACTACATTGGGGTGACTTTCAGTCTACCTGTTTTCTCACCATAGCAGATGGACATGTTACACAGTACTTTAAATAATTCTTACACCCCAAGTTGTGAAAGCGAGCAACAGTGCCCAACACTTACGCGGTCATGTTTCCGTTCACGTAGTTTTGGTTCAGGATCCGAGCCCAGCAGCCTGCACCAACATCATTATTGAAAGTACTGTAATCTTCTGAAGACCACAGTTTCTTCCCAGTTAATATGGCATTTTGCACTGTTTTTGTCCCAGGATAGTGAGCCCTACACAGTATTTTAAAAAGAAAGAGGACTTAGTACAAAGAGAAAATCAAAGTTTGGAAGTACATACAGCAGCAATGATTCACCTCCTTCAAACTGATAATGAAAAATAAAATTTCTTTGGAATACTACAAGTGGAATAGAAGAAAATTGAACAAGGGGGAGCTGTAACATTACAGAGCTTATTGTATTTGTATCAGTAGATTATTTGTTCTGCTACATGACAGCATATAGATAAACTTGGATTTAAAAATACCATGCAACTTCCACAGCTTGCTAAAGCAAGCTGAAATTGAGTTTGAAGATGTTCATTACTGTAATGTGCTGAATAGAGAAAATACATACTAACTCATACTATTTTAAACAAAACCATAAATAATGTAAAACCAACAATAAGATACAGCACTAGGCATTATGCTGAGAACTTAGCTGCATGAATGTCTTAGAACTAAGCATAAACTTCACTGATTTTGTACATCTTTTTTTAATAAACTCAGGTTTCAAAAAAGCATACTAGCTGGACTACAGAAGGTACAGAGGTATAAACTGCTAATAGTTGAAACATATAGCGATAGCTCATTTTCTTTTCAAGATCTTCCTTAGTATGAGGAGAGATCCTTTCTCCCAATGGAGACTGATTATATTCAATCACAGCACTAATCCACCATGCAAGGTTTGTCTGACTGAAATAAAATCACTTGCAGAAAACAGGGTTGTGATTTTCCTCACTTAGCACATTCACTGAACACACTAAACATGTACACTAAAATGAAACTATCAGCACTGGAAAGGTAAGCATAAATATTTCCTTTACTGTTAGTCTGCAACTTGACAAATTGATACATCTGTGGCAGGAATACAAGAAACACCAGTTTTTCTAGGCTGACTGTTGGGGTTTTTTCATTATTTTCCCTCTACTGGACAATGAGCCATTTCCCAGTGTTGTAGTCCTTCATACGTAGCTTCACTAATGGTAATGTGTCAGATAGTGGGGATTTTAGCTACATTCTTCCCTGCCATACAGATTACTGTGTATTTCCCCTTTGGCTTGGGAACATAAGTATTGCCTTAGTACCAAGCAAAAGGGTTTTGTAACGGCATAAAGTGCATAGCTTACAAAAACAAAGCAGAAAAGGAATAATTTGTCTTTCCACACTCTGGAAAAGGTGTTTCTTAAGTATCAATATCCCTGCCAAATAAAAGCTAAAATACACAAGAGTATTTAATCTCCCTGTTAAGACTGAATCAGAGCAGGGATGTAAACTTACACTTGTAAAGAGTTAAGCAAATACAGCTTACTTAGACAGTGTAAAAACTGCTGAGCTTCATCCAGACATGATCCAAAACTCCACCTAAGAAAAACTGCCAGGATACTGTTCATGTTCAGAATGGGGGGAGGGACTGATTGGAAGGGCAGATGACACTGACTGCCTATCTGTATTTGGAGAAAAAAAGCCTTCATTTCTACACCTCCTATGGTTCAGATATATAAACATGAATGGAAAAGACTCAAGTTGAAGCAAGGAACGGCCACATTTGAAGCATGTGATTGGGTCAGGGAAGTTAATGGCACCTAGTAAGTAAAGTTTAAGCTACTGTAAAAAGAAAAGTTAATGAACATTTCATACACACATTTCCATTCAGCCATCAAGTCAGTAATCAATCCCAAATTTAGTCTACTATTACAATGACTAAACCCAGAACCAGTAAAACAACTCAGCCAGTTGCATGTTTTCCAAATACAACTTTGCCATCAAAACAAAATGGGAATTAAGAATCAAGCCACTGTAACTCAAAGAAGAATCACAGCCCAAATTCATTTCTGGATCACAAACATTTCAGTAACAAACCAGTAACAAAGCAACAAAGTTAGTAACACAAGGCTGTGTACAAAGCTGTAAAGCTAAAGCACCTTTTGCAAACCAATTGGAGTAACCAAAACAACTCTCAGAATAAACAGTGCTGTCCAAAAAACCTTCAATCCATCAGAAGTGCAACCTCGCCCAACAGGAATCTTCAACATGATCTAAGACTCCTGATTCAATTAAAAGTTGAGGCTGTTACTGGGACAAGAGCTGTGTGATTTGATGTGGGTTAGTAAGAAAGTTTTATAGTATCAATCCTTTCCTTGCAGGTAAGAGTACAGAAAGGTAAAGCTTTGGCTGTGTTAGTTACAAATAAGATGAAGACAAACTATAACCAAACCACCAAGAAAGAAGAACAGAGAACCCCCTACCCAATCACATCGACCACTCCGTGGAGCTCAGAGTCAATCAGCATGACAAAGGAAATGGGCTCCCACAGTCTATCGCTGGCTATGATCCTCACCTGCTCCAGACCATGCTTATCCAATGTGTACCTCAACAGCTTGGAAAAAAAAGGAGAGCAAAGAACAGAGAGAAAGGACAAATAAAAAAAATGTTTTTCAAATTGTCAAAATTTTATATTGAGAAAGGCAGCATCTTCTTCAGCACTAGCTGCAAAAACTACTATGCTTCAATTCATGTTTTTGTGACTTGGACAACTGTTACAACAAACAAAACAAGACTGTCAAGCACAAAGTGACTTCAAATGACACCTTCTTTCTCTACCATACTGAATCCCAAAATACATTATAAAAGGAAAAATTAAAAATGTTTTGTTCTTCTTGCAAACACAAAGTATCAATAAAGACATAGCATATCACATTTCATGCAAAATACTCTATTTGCAGATCAGCCACATAGATGTTACAGCGCTGACGGTTAAACTACCACATAAAAGGACCACATACAGGGCAAGGACAATTGAACTATAATTTATAAACCTTGCAAAAGCACAGTAAACATTTCATTAAAAAGAGGAGTTGATTCCCCCTACTCTCTCTGCTAATCAACTATTACAATTTAACAGTGAAGGAACCACAAATTAGATGAGCTCTTCCTAAACACAAGTAACAAAACAAACAAGAAAAACACCAGACATATACACTTTATTACCCAACTGTGTTTATTTCAATCTTTAAAATTGCAACTAATGTACACTTCCCTAGAGATTTTTGAGGCCTTGAAAGTCAACGAAACAAATCTAGAATGTCACATAACATCAAGTCTAACAATGCAGTTTCTTGAAGTCCAGAGGTCCTGTAACAGTAATTGCTGTACTTGTAAATTCGTGTAACATCAAACACCTAACTATCTTCAAATCATTCTGTATATTTCTACCAGATATAATCTTCTCTAACAGGCCACACTATCTGCAAAAAACAGTACTGCACGATTTTTCTTCCACAGACTGGAATCTGAGCTAGGTTATGTACAGTCAGACATCAGCCTGAAACATAAAGATTTTCTCCCCTCAAGTTTTAAGGACTTCAGCTGAACACGTTGGTACTACTAACATTACTAACAGTATACTTCTGTGTTTTACTTTCCCATTACATCTTGCATTAGAAAAAGCATTTGGCTTGCAGACTCATACATAAAGGTTAACGTATTTAGCAATTAGGGGAGGTTCCTGCTGACTAGAGAAGTTTTAATGTTCGTCTTCAAGAAGGATCTGTAAAACTACAGAGCCATCAATCTAGCCACAGTCCCCAGGAAGGTTACAGAGCAAGTCTTCCTGGAAGCCATGTCAAAGCACTAGAAGGATAGGAGGATAACTGGGAACAGCAGCATGAATTTAACAAGGGCAAATCATGCTTACAAACATGACTGCTTTCTACGTGGTGATTATCTGTACAGGCAGAGTGAAATCAGTAGATGTCATATACCTTGACTTCAGCAAAGTCTTCCACCGAGGTGGATAGAGAACTGCTGTCAGGGAGCAGATTGCTAGCAATGCCCCCATAGGCTGATATTAGGACCAATATTGTTTATGTCTTTAGTAAAACTCTGGAAATTTACATTGCGCTTTGCTTGCAGATACAGCTTTTACTTTTTCTGTTAAGCTGTCTAACTTAACCCATGAGTTTTCTCACTTCCACCTTTCTGATTCTTCCCACATCCCATTTACCTTTAATCTACCACAGATATCCTTCAGATTACAAATGGCATTTTAGGCAGGGATAAAGTTCCATGGGGAACAATGGTATCAAGGTAAAAATTACCTGATGCCAAAAAGAAAAAAAAGGAAAACAGAAAATTAATTGAAACACAAAGAAAGGGAAAGGGCAGTTATTTTTTGTGTATGGATGCCAAAGCAATAATTTCAACTATTTTGAAAATTTCTAAATAAAACAATATAAATTTAATCCCACATTTCCATTCCACACTAAAAGAACTAAAAAAAGTCACAGAGAGGGTTATACCTGAAAAGACATTACAAAAGAATATGCTGAAAAGGATTTCTGAGGAAAGAATTAAAGACTATTTAGGAAAACAGACTAGTAGATTTTGCAAACAACTAGACACATTTATCTAAGAGACATAAAGATAAGTATACTTTCAGCAACTTTCTGAACCTGAAGGACAGACACGTAAATACTATTATCTTTCACTAGGTCAGCAAGAATTCTCTTTAGTAGTTAGCACCCTTAAGTCAGCATTGGTTGAGAAACATGGTGTTCTCATTGTGTACTAGCCCTAATTTCTTGAGAGATAACAAAAACGCTGCACAGGAAGACATAACTCTTCATTTTTTGTGATCAGTGGTGGTGGGAGAGTTGGGGAAAATCTGTACAACATTCAAGAAAAATCTCTGACAAAAAGAACCTTCATTTTAAAGAACAAATAAAACATGTCTGTGTTCTAAAGGCACAAACAAAAACAACTACTCCTACCCTTGATTCTGTTAAACTCCTAAAGAAACAAGAGCCATACACAGTCAGTGCATTCATTCTTCAAGCTGTATTGTCATGGAAACCATTACTAAAACATTTCCTCAGGCTCCGTAACTTGCTGAGCTGCAAGTTCTTGCCTAACCTAAGAAAGTTTAAGTTTTTTTCAAACCAAATGGGTTACTCAATGCTGACACTACAATAGGTATTTCTCAGGCAGCCACCTTCAGGCGATTGGTGTTTACAAGCTCAACACATATGAAATCAGTTTCTTTGTAAAATCCCTGCTTAACTGACTTGTGCTATAACCCTTGAACCATCCATTAATTTAAACTATGATGAGCATATCATACTCTCTTACATTACAGGATAAATGGTACATGAGTGACCACAAGAATGTTCTTATCACAGTAAGGTTAACAACAGATAAACAAGTTACCAAATGTAACACACGTGAGCAATTCATATCTGAATAGGTAATTTCCACTGGGAACATGTAATTCTTTAAAAAACTATGTGTAATTTAGAGAAAACAGAGATAACAAAGAAAGCAAGAACAGCAGAATAAGTACCAAGCCAGTTGCCAGAAGCGAGCTAGTAAGAAAGTGTATTGTGGAACAAGAGTGAAGGCAAACAACTGAGCTGACATTTGCTGAAACTCCAACAGAAGGCATTCCCAGCTGCCGAAATTGAGAAAGGCTGTATTAGTTTACAAACTTTGGGTGTTTGTTTCTACTTCTATGTTACTGTCAGTGCATGCATTTCTAATACTACCTGTTATCAGATATAAGCAAGAAATAGAAACTTCTAGCTCTAGGATATGACCAGAAAAATTTCAGCTGCAGCCACAGAAAGTCCCAGGATGGTAAGTTCCACTGTGAAAGTTCAAGTTCACCTGAAATTAAAACCAATTGCAGACCAAGAAATCAGTCCTAAGGTTTTTCTGACTTAGAAGATGCACATGCAGATTAGTTAGAAGTTTCCTGTCATTTGCTAGTGCTAAGAAGCCTAAAACACAGCTCTAAACTGGACACTTGAAAGAAATGATGGAAGAGTGATAAGGTCAGCTTACACGTACTAAACTGAAAGAAGAGAGAAAGACAAGAAAGAATAATCCATCACCACTGTACACAATGATGAAAAAAATGGAAACAGCTAGGAAGTATAAAAAAGAATATATGACTCTTGAAAATGGAGATGAAGACTTACAGAAAGGAAGCAATAGCAATGTTTAAAATGCCTCCCTTCTCCCACACTTACCCAACTACCTCAATAGCATCATTAAGATAGGGATCAACTATCATCTCTTTTGAGACGTTCCAATCTCCATCCGCGGCGATGATGCCAATGTTCCATAGACCCAGTCTGTCCAAAGAATGTCGAAGCACCTTAGTAACAGATAACACCACTTAAAGTACAGCCTTCATCAATGAGGCAACATGAAAATTTAAGACTGAAAACAAGAACTGTAAAAAGAGTCAGTGGAAGCCTATTTTCAGACCAGGATGGATAAGGAAAGTTCTCACTTCTCAAACAAAAGCTATAGTGGCAACTAAGACAAAGTTAATGGTAAGTATTTTTAAAACTGAAGGATTATCATTGACACTGAGACAGTCATTACACAAAAATGGGCTTCTCATCACTTGAATAACTTTTGATACCACATGTGCATACATATACTCCACTTGGACACTGTCAACATACTGACTCCATTGCATGCATGTAATTCATTAAAAAAACTAATGGATTTATCATAAAGTCAGTCATGTTAAGCTGATCTAAAAATGCAGCTGGCTGAAATGTGGAAGTGGACATACCTCCCCAAGTGATCAGAAGTGAAAGTTAACCTGATCCAAAAAAAAACTGTATTGAAAAAACAGGGATTGAAGTTTTAAAACAGAAAAGACCTTCTATCCACGCAGCTCTCTAAGAAAACAAATCTTTGCCAAACACCTGTCCTGTTGAAGTGAAGAGCACCTAAACATTCTTTTCACTGCTCATTTTACTGAACAAAAAAACCTTTATGTTTTAAGTGTTTAATATTTAAGTTTAAACACTTCTTGGTTCTCATGTTTCACTAACTTTCATGGAAAGTAATGAATAAAACTAGAATTACATATTTACAACAAAACTGAGGGCAACCAACTTTTAATTCAAACACACCAGCAGAAAAGAACTCCTGTCTTTCCAGCTTCTCCTTACTATTTCACTGTTAAAGATGATAAACAGCTCACATTTGTCTGTGGAATTTCTTAGGTAAAAATACACCCATGCAAAATATACCCAGCCTTAAGAGTTAAGAATGAACCATACTTAGAGAGGGCTGGTATTATCTGAAAACTCAAATCAGAAATTAAAAAAAAAATTTAAAAACGTATTTTCTGCAGCTTGCACATACAGCTGCATCTGAAAAATACCCACACCACTCCACAGTCTAAAATGCTTTTTTCAATCTCAGCTATAAAGAAATTACGCACTGTGTGCTGTGTGCATGCATGAGAGAGATTTTGCTACTTGATTCTAAGATCAGTAGGCATGAATCCTTAAATAATTTCTTGTAATAGCCCTCTAGCAATGTGAAGAAGAATATGGAACATTTCTATTTTTCATGTAGTCAAATAAGGACAGAAATCAAAGTCTAAGGGTTGATGACAATCAAAGCCTAAATCTAAAACTATTTAAGACATAAAACTTATTAAGAAGAAGAAAAGCAGAAATGGAAGTTCAGTTCAGCTGTTTTAAACCTCTAAAACACAAAGTATACCAGAAGAAAAATTCATAATACTAGAAAGTCCTTGCAATTTAAAGCTTTCTAGCTACCTAGACATTCAGAAAAATTGCCTAACCACAGAGACAGATCAGAATAACAAAACGAACGGTTGCAGAATTTCCATGCTGAAAGAGAAGTACCAAGACACAGAACTGCATGCACCCAAAATGTACTCCACAATAACATATGCAGAACAGTTCTCCCACACCTACTCTACATATAACTGAAAGAACAGGGTCTTCTTGAACAAGAATTTATAAGCATTAGAATCCCCATGTCTTTTTTCTTTTTTCTACTTAATAAGAAACATAACTAGTGCCTTAGTGGATGAAGTATCTAGAATAATGTCTTACAAGTAAAAATTTAGCCAGATAACTAAGAGCTTATCTGTGATGTATTTAATAGGAGTTACAGAAAATGTTTGGTGTGCAGCACCACACTTCAGTAAATTGACCTCTTGTGAAATGGCCGACTGCAAATAGAACTGTCGTGCTGATAAGAGAAGAGGTGCCAAGCGACACTGTAAGAGAATGAATGGTGAAACAGGTGTTCAGTAAAAAACCTCTCATCAGTTAACATACAGTAGAAGGAAGGCCAAAATTCTTCAGTAAGTATTTGGGTGATTTTAAGGTAAAATTTTAAACTGAATGTTCAGCTCTAGAAGCCAAAAGCTCAGTCTCAATTCAACAGCATTCGAAAAGCTATAAAGTAGAATGTTGCACCTAGACTCAATAGTTTATTCTCCATATTCTTTCTCCCCATATGAGGAAGCCAAGACAAAGAGATGAGAAAGTCTCCAGGCAACATGACATAGATTAGGGATTGTTCAGCCTGGAGAAGAGGTTCTGGGGGACCTAGCTGCTGCCTTCCAGTACCTAAAAGGAGACTACAAGAAAAGATGGAGAGGGACTTTTTACAATAGCATGCAGTGATAGGACAAGGGGAAATGGATGGGAATGCCCCATCCCTGGAAGTGTTCAGGGCCAGGCTGGATGAGGTTTTGAGCAACGTGGTCTAGAGGAAGGTGTCCCTGCCCATGGCAGGTGGAACGGAACTGGATGATCTTTAAAGTCCCTTCCAACATAAGCCATTCTATGATTCTCTAAGTCTTACTTGCTTTTAAGAAAAGGTAATGCTATTGTGTTTTAGCCTCAAAGCAACAACAAGGAAAGGAACAAAGCAGGAGCTTGTGCTTAAGATTCCACTTCAAGACTATGTAACAAACTGAACAGAGTTTTCAAAGCAGGGCAGGGTGGGGCTGCAGGAGCATTCAGCAGGGAGAAGTATCAGAGCTCTCTCAAGGTTGGTTATGTGAAATACTGTATTCCTCCAGCTTTTTAGAACGAAAGGTACTGAATTTTGCAAAGTTAAAAACAGAGCTTTTACTGTGGTTTTATATCAATATTTAAGGGTACTATAATCACAGAACCTAGCTATTTAAGCAATTCTAGATCTTGGACTTCTAGCTATATCCAAGCTGGTATAAAGATGATACAAGTTTCTATGATAGCAGCATCAACTGAAGCTTCCATTAAAATTTACAAATCCTAACATTTAGCATACACTGACATGCTTAAAGTTCAAAATAACAGTTTCAGACACACAAAATAAACAATCTAGATATCTGACCATGTTATCTCTCCATGCATACAACTAGAAGCAACAGAGTAAGCAATATAGTTGCAAAATTAAAGTCCCTTTCCTATGCAGAAATTCAGAAAAGCTAATATTTGCATATGGTAAGACAAGCATCTCACTTCACAGAAATAAGAAAAGAATACATACCTTAATGTATTTGCTACTAAATGCCCTTTCATTCCATATCTATAAAGGAAAAGTAAAATCCATTTAGAAAAATCAGGATATGTCAATGCAGAATTAAAGATTTTATTTATATATATGTAAGATTATAGAATCCACTAATCAACTCCATGGTTTCCGTGTGCTAGAGGAAAGTGCAGGTTGGTTTTGTTATCGGCTTTTCTGGGGAAAATTCTGTATGAAAGTTCATAGTAGCCGCTTTTTTATCTTTCTCTAAGGTCCCCTGATTGCCTTCTCACTGACAAGAATGCTAGAGCTGCTTGAGCTCTACAATGGCAGCAGTGTTACATTACCAATGGCTCTACAGTTTGCTAGGAATTATTGAAAAACACATTGTGGCTTTAAGGTGTGGCCTAATGAATGAGCCCCTGTTGCAATACACAGACGTAAGAGAGAGAGAATAACTCACATGTTGAAGAAATCAATGAAGCTTACCATTCTTTCTATTTTACACAAGACTACATCCAAGCTTGAACACAAAAGAGGTCCAGCAGATTTTAAGTAAACAGATATAAAATGTGCTAATTTGTAAAACTCCATCTTTCATGGAAGGAGCTCAAAATTCAAAAGCAGGAACACTGGTCTTCCTTTCTACCAAACCCCCTGGCCCATAAAACACATAGGCAAGAAACCTTGTTTCTTTCTTTTTTTTCTAACCACAGTATGAACACTGTGACTCACCTCTAAAGGTATAGATTACCCAATGATGTACAAGCAGACACTTTCCTGCAGATGGGGTAAGTACAATTGATTTTGATATTTCTACATTTTTCTATAAATGTTAACATGTCACTTCAGAAATGAGCCAATCTAAACATTACTTACTGAAAAGCTCATCTATCATAAAGCAAATAGTGATACAGAACACGTACTTACAGCAAAAGGAGTGGTAAAGGCTAGCCATGTACTATTATAACACCATTAACATTGTTTTGACAGTTTCTGAGCCTTCACAAACCTCTCACTGATTTCCTGTATTTCACATTATACCCACAAAGAAATCACACAATATGCAATATCACCACACTGCCTGGAGAAGCAGAAATTCCCTTTTCTTAGGAGAGTATTTAGAAGGCCAATCACTGTGAAGTAACAACACAGAAGTGAACATTACTCAAAACACATGAAGTGCAGAATTTACCTTCTACTCCAAGGGCATAGGGCAGAGAAAAATGTAACAGCAATTGTTCTCCCTGTCCCCACAACTGAATTGCTGAAGTATCACTATGTTACCCACAGTGCAAGACTGACCCAAATGAAGTAAGCCAGCAACATCAAGCAGGATGCATTCCAAAGGAGATACAGGTGAGATACACCTTCCCACATTACAGAAGAAAGGTCAGACTTCTGAGGGATGGGAACCACAGTTTTAGAAGCTTTGTTCTGGACTGCTGAAGTGATTTTCAGCTTTTCTGCAGTTAAACTTCTCGTACCAAAACACTCAAGAGTCCAAAATAAGTGTCCAGTAAGTATAGGATTGGTTTTAGAGGAATCCTAGACAAACTTTCTTGATCAAATAATTAACTTGAAGGTTTTTTTCAGACTGTCTGCTTCTCTCTCTCATCTCCAAATTATGACATTTTATCACAGACATTCATTCACTACTTTCATATATTGCACAATAGCACAATACAGTAGTTGTACTGTAAAACATGCACCTTTATCTACTATAAATAATGCAGGAAAAAATGGAAGAAGTTGTAGAGGAATACTCCTCTGCAAAATAATAACCATATTTTATGCTTAGTCATGTTAGCTGACTCTCACAAACTGTGTTAACTGATGCTTTTTGTTATCTGGTAACTGCTGAAACGCAAGCAGAACAAACAAGGCAGAAAAGGAAAATATTTTAGAACTCTCAAATTTTTTGGTAGCTTTTTCCTAGAATTGGGAAGGTAGAAACCATTTGACACTGGTTCTGCTTTAACAGCCATCATTTCAGGAAGACTGTAAAGTAACACAACTACTGCCTTTCCCCTGGCAACAGCACCAGCCAAAACTGCAATTACAAAAAAATATAAATTTGTCTTGACACCCTCCTCTTCTTCCTCCAGTCACCAACAAAGAGAGGCAAGACCAAGATCTTAGGAGTGAAGATAGATAAAATATACTTAAAATATACAGGAGATTTTGCTTTACTGACCCCAATATAATCAATGTCCAAATCATGATACTGTTTTGCTCCTAATATCCAAGAAACAATATAGTAAGCAGTGATATCTGGATAGTCATAGGGCCAGTTTTCACCCTTCCCTATCCATCCTGGAAATGCCCAAGGTAATCCTGGAAAGAGAGAAGAAAAACAAATGAATAAGTTAAGTGGCTGGCCTACATTATTTAGTAAGTTCTGGACTGCTGAAGTGATTTTCAGCCTTTCTGAAAATTCTGCAATTTAGCAAGCTGTAATTTGCTCTACCTAAAATGAAGGAGCAGCTATGCACTTCAAACTTGCTTGGTTCCGGTGAAGACAATGAAACATAATTTATCTAACTGCAGAGTATGCTCTAATACAAATTATGATCAAGCAATTAATATCTGCTTTTTTTTTTATGAGCTAGGAAGCATTCATTACTAGAGAAAAACTGACTACATACAATCTGTCAATTTTATGGTATTAGCTCTAATAGGTTTAAAAATCCAAAGATTTTAGGATAAAAATTTACAAAGCTGAAGACAAAGGGTCATATATACAATATAAATACAGAACATAAAAAATTGTTTATCGCCTGAATATGAATTTCAGAAGACACGATGATCTGATTATAACAGAAGAAGGAAGACTAGGATCATGAAAAAGCATTTCCAAGTCTCAGCTGTTCACTCGATCTTGCAGTAAATGAGAAAAATTAATCTAACCAGATGCTGCTACGTTTCCAGCCATCTTGTATAAGATACCATAGGCTAATTTAAAAGTAAACCCTCCTTCCTTTGTTGAGAGCTTGATCTGAGGGAAGAGAGATATTATTAATAATCGTAATTAGTCATAAATAATAGGCTTAACAGAATCTGACTGGCAAATCCTGCACTAAGCCTTGCTTTGTGGCTGGATATGGTAAAGCCCCCTGGAAGATGGGGGAATTAGACACCTTTTAACCAACAGATTTCTTACCTTGTTTCATGTGAAATACATTTTGTATTTCCAAAATACAAAAATACAACCTAGGGTTCCACATTCTTTTTGCCACAGCACACACACAACTCACAATCCAAACAGGAAGACAGGAAACTCCTCTTACAACTCAACTACACATGTAGGACAAATCAGAAGACATGAACCACTATAGTGGAGAAGGGGTGGGTGACTGGTTTTTAATAAGAACATATAATCAAAAGAACTGTGTATAAGATTTACATATTTATATTTGCAGTAACTTTATCCCTCCTGATTTTTTTACTCAATTATTCAGAAATTCATCTCTCACGATAAATCATTCATTCATTGTTGCGATACACTAAAAGCACTACAGTTACTTAATATAAGCAAATTATTAGAGATTTTTTATCCTGTGCTTCTTGTTACAGTAGCACAAGATCAGGATGTTGTGCTACTGTAACAAGGTAAAAAATGGTAAGCATCAAGACAAGCTTAACAAATATTGGAGATTCTACTTTGTCTACTGCAACATCAAAACAGCTCCCCTTTAAAATGTTAATTAAGGGTCAGATAGGAAATAAAAACTCAGGGAAATAAAAAGGCATTTAAATCTAAAAGCTTTAAAGCACTTTACCAATCAGTTTAATTTTGGGGTTCCTCTTTTTAGCTTCTTTCATCAGCCACCATTCATAGCCCCGGAAGTAGTTCTCATCATTTTCATAGTGCATATGGGAGGGTTCAGTACCATCTAGGAAGGAAAGAGACAGGTAGCTCACAATTATCTTGTGTGTCATAAGCTGTTACACACCATAAGGTTTGCTGTATTGTTCATTGCCATAGTATGCAAGCACATATCTCCAACATGGTTCACAAGTTCTTTGGTATGTATTTCAAAGCAAAAGGAATAGTGAGAGGTAAATGCAAGATTTGCCACCCTTCGTTCTTAGCATATTAATTTAGCATGACTTTCATATTTTTATTTTGAAGGGTCTTTGCCTGCTTTTAACATCAGATGTGGTTAACTATTAGGCATTTTTTATCCCTAATAATGATAACACTAAATCTATATTCACTATTGTCTCATCTCTTGATCTTAACAACCACTAGGAAAGTTACAGCATTAAGATTAAGAGGAAAAAAAATAATTATACAAGCAAGTTATCTCTAAACCACAAAACAAACAAAAGAAGGTTATAGTTTGTTTCTTTTGTGCAAGGCAAGTCCAGGGAGAGAAAAGAAAGGAACCACCACGATTTTTTTCAATTACAGGAAAGAGGTTGGGTTGGTTTGTTTTTTCTACAGTAAAATATCTACTTTATAACTTTCATGGTGTTCTGTGACAGCAAGAAAAGGTTTTGGAATTGAATGCTATGTATTGAATCTCCTCAGGCAAAGGTAAACAAACTAAAAAGGTGCAAAAGAATCAGTGTTGCATAGGAAGTCATTACACACAAAAGTCAAGTAATAACTTGCGTACATGACTTCAACAATTACGCAACTTACGTTAAATTATATGCGGAGACCTCTTCTAATGAGACTTTGTTTTAAATGAAGCCTGCTGAAACAGCATATTTCATCACAGAAAATAGGATTGATTTTTCTACCTTACTAACACACGCCTATATGTAAGTTTGTCAGGGACATAGAACAATAGGATTCCGTATTTAGGCTTCACATTACATTTCAGATTAATTCCTGATCACACCACTGAGGCCAGAAGAAGAGCTGCAGTCTAGTGCATTGAGATACATGCACCTTATTGTTCTCCTTTCAAAACCTGGAAAGCCATCACACAAGTATGTGACATTCCCCTTAGCCAGCAGTAAGAGTGTCTGAGGAGGAGGTCTGTGCATGCCTAAAGATGACTCCATTCCCCCCCAACCAGCAATTCATTACCAAGCTCTTAAACCCAGTGTAATACTTTTCAGCATGTTAACTTTTGTGAAGTAAACCCAAGAATGAAAAACAATATCTAATGATAAAAAACACAGACATCACGAGATAAAAATGCATATATACAAATATATATATACATACAAGCATATATACACAAACATATATACATACAAACATATACACATATATACATGTATAAGGCCAAAACACCAGATTCTATGCTCTTTATTTATTAACTGTGACTGGTTTTAAGTCTATTCCTGATGTAGCCAGATCTGAGAATAATACAAAAAAAAAAAAAAAAAAAACAAAAACAAAAAAAACAAAACACACTACCATACCACCTGTAGTCTCTGCTTCTCAGCTTTTTGGTCACAAACAGTTACTAAATAGTTGCTCCTGTATGTAAATGTAGTAGTAGGTAGGCTAGGCAAGTTACATCAAGACATTTTCATTTGCAACTCTTCCCAGGAAGAAAAAAAATACTGCCCACTGCCAGCCAATGGCACTCCAGTGAAATGTTGCAGCTAATTAAACCAAAGAAATGTAACTGCTTCTGATCAGATGTTCTCACATTTCGTGCTTTTAAGAAATAAACTACCTAGTATTGCAAAACTGGTGTTGGGGGAAATGCTCTGCAATTCAGAAACCTTCGACAGGGGGAAAAAAAAGAACTCATTTGCTCTAGAATGCAACCTATTAACCATATGACATGAGAGCTGCTTCCAGAATGTTGGTGTAAATCTCTCTTGTACAAGTTAGCAGCCATTATGCTTTTTTGCAATTTCAGTACAACTGTCTCCATGCCTCAGCTCCCTGTGCAGCACATGTTACTTACAGCATCACTGAAACAAGAAATTAAATGCTGTTCATGCAAAATCCATACCTGTTGACTGTGCATCACCTCCAATCTCTACCTTGAGAATATGTAAAGAAGCACCAAAATTTGGCTAGGGGAAAAAAAAGAGACAAAAAACAGACAGAGTCCTGCTGTTAATAAGAAGAATGAGGTAAGTGTACAATTCTGAGCATGCTGAAAATGTAATATTCTTACTTTTTTAAACACCCATACAGATGTAATGAGAGATTATATACATTTTCAAGAAAATCCAGCAGGATAAATAGCACACTGATCTTTAAACAGTTTCATTGACTCTTGCACCATTGACAACCCTTCTCCACAACAGTGCAGATTTTAAATAGGTTATGCTCAAAAAATACTAAAGCACTATTAAAGTAGAACACAGAATATATGAGGAACACAGCAGTATTTTAATGTTATTAGAAGTCAAATTTGTTTTCTTTTAAAATCAAATTATTTAAGCTGGTATTTTTGTAAATAATTTATTATTTGTTGTAAAGGGTTACCCTGTTCATGTGAAAGAGGTCATAAATAATCTGTTAACTACAGGCAGATAGGCAAGAACCCACCACACTGGAAAACAATTGTCTAGTCCACTATCCCCCTCCCCTGGCATATGACTGGTGGAGCCAAATATAAAACTCAAGTTCATACAGGTGATTCTACTTCTTCCAGCCATTAGTGGCTTAAGAGTTACTCAAGCCAGAAGTTACAATTAATCATTATTTTAATAACCACTAATAAGCTGCCCTCCTCCATGGAATTACCCTAGCATAATATTGGTATCTAAAAAAATGTTTTAAGACATAAGAACACAATTTGATTTTTAAAAAATGCTGCATAGATGACATGTCTTTTGGCTTACAAGTTTGGGATTTTTGTTTGCTTTTAACAGCAAAGTAAATATGTCCAATTTACCATTTCTCTTTTTGACATTTTTTAAACTTCTAACACATTTGTTCTCCCATTCCCATCATGAAAGTTGACTGACACTAAAAGATAAGGAGAATGAGGCAAGGTATACAACTCCCAGATACGACAGTTTAAGAGGTTTTGGTAAAAGAACACATCAAAAACTCTTTGAAAATCATGATCTCTCAGCTAGATTTTCTTTTACCACATGCCTATTCAGAACACTCATATTAGTAACACACAGCTGTAGTCTCAAAAAAACCATCAGGTTTGATCCCCCAGGCACACATTATGCCTTACTCTACCTTGAAAATTAATTCTTTAAACTGCATGGTAAATTATTTCCCTCCAGCCATCTGGATTACATTACTTGAAAGTGACATGACATCCTCTTCCAGCAGAGTAATTTACAGTGCCAAAAGCAAAACAAGCTATTAATGTCCAGTGCAATAATCTTACCAAATATTAAGTTGGGTAACTCCACGGGTTACACTTGCTAACTAACACAGCTTACAAACCAATGACATTCCTACACCTTCTAGAGTCACTGCAGTTGTACTTGAAACTAGTTTGGAATAGATATGCTGTTACAAACGTGCAGTCTGCACATTTTTATGCTATGTTAGACCCGCTTACTTCAATCACTATGAACAGCTAAACCCTCCACTTTAGCCACAGAAACAACTTCTCATTTAGCCCACATGAATGATCAAATACAAGGTTAAATACATTTTCAAAAACATATTTTCAAAACATATTGTGACAACATGAAAGGAATTTTCTTAACAATATGAAGGGACAGCCCTGAACAAAATCCTGGTTGTCAAAAACAACACCTAAAATTTAAGGTTCTGATAACAATCAACATTAAAGTCGATGCTTTAGAAGATGAGATTTTTGTCTACTTTCAAGTAGCACTGAATATACTACAGGAGTTCCAACATTACACACTAAGAAATTCTGCATGAAATTAAACATTACTGTAGCAGTGAAACCAACCTTACCTTGAACAGGTAATCTAAAATCTGGGAGCGATAAGGTTCTTGGTAGTTCACCAGGAGTCTAGATGTGGCCTAAAATGGACAGAAAACATGACAATATGAAAACACAACTTTCAAAGATTTAACTACATCCCAGCTTTTCAGGCTAGGCCTTTCACAGAGCTAATAATTTTCACAAAAATAATTATAGCACCTGGAACTCAGCTAAGCCTCTGCATAAACTCGTTTCTAAGCCTTCAGCTGTGCATTTCTGGTTTCACAGGTTGCAACTGCCTTGTACTCCAGTTACCTGGAATTTACTGCAGAGTCCAGAGAATAGAGAAAGAGATCACACGGCCTTAGGACAAGCAAAAGGCAGCTCCGACCCAGCACTATTTCTCACTCAACTCTCCCTGCTTTGGCTCACCATACACCAAAAGCAAGGGGAGCTCCAGGGCACAGAGGAAGGAGGCCAAAGCAAGCATCTCAGCAGGTCGAAGAGTGGTTAAAAGCTCCGGGAATCTCACGGCTCTGCTGCCTGGACCACAGGAAAGACAACGAGCGGCTGTGGCTCGTCCAGCATTTCAAAACGCAGGGACTATTAAGACCCTCTACATAAAAACCCACCCTGGCTTAGCTCTCCTCCACCGGCACCCAGGACATGGCACCCCGAAAAGCCACTGCACGGGCGGCCGGAGGGCTGGCGCAAAGCGGAGCCCGGCTCCATCACCCCCGCAGCCGAACCACTGGCCGCACCGCTCCCCTCAGCGCCTCCAGGCCTCGCCCGCCGAGCCCCGCTCACATCGTGTGGGTGTCCCCACTCCCCGTCAGTCCTCAGGGCTCCGCTCCGCGACACCCCCGGCCCAGGCTCCGCCGAAGCTACCACAGGCTCCCACTGACGGGACGCCCAGCCCAGGCGTCCCTTGCCGCGCCGAGGAAGATACCAGCATCGCAGCGCTGGAGGAGCCGCTCACCCCGCCGCCGCTGACAGCCCCGATCCCGTCGAACTCCCTGCCCAGCCCGTCGGCATCGTCCAGCACGTAGGTGGCCGCCAAGACCGGAGCGGCACCGACCCTGGGGGGCCCCGGGCCGCAGCTACAGCCAAGCAGGATCGTGCCCCAGAGCAGAGCCGCGCAGCCCATCCCGGTCCAGCTCCGCTCCCGCCGCGTCCTGCGGCCGCCCTGACCCTGCCGCGCCTCCGCACTGCCCGGCAACGCGCGGCACGTGAGCGCGCCGCCTGCCCGCCCCGGGGCGGGGCGGTGCGCCCGGCGCCGCCATCTTGCTCAGGGGAAAGGAGGGGTCCGGAAGGCTCTCAGCCTTTACGGGCAGCCCCGCCCGGCTGAAGGCAGCAGTTGCCATTTTGAGAAAGGGCAAGGCAGGCCGCTGCGGCGTGTGCCGCCATGCCGGAGTTGGGCACTGCGCAGCGACCGAAGCTATGGCGGGGCCAGCCTGGGTGTGGGAAAGCTGCATGGCTGTGAGGCGAGGAGGGCTTTGTGTGGGAGCGCGGCAGGAATGGCGTTCAGTGTAGCGTGAGCAGCCGCGCGTAGGGGCTGAGTCAAGCCGACTCTCTTTTTCGGGGCCTCTGCCTCTCCTTTTTGGGGCCTCTGATACTTGTCCCGGGCGAGGAACGGCGTTTCCTAGTGCGTCATTCCCAGGCCCTCCCTGCACCTCGCAGCCAGTGTCCTGGGTTTGCGCCGCTCTCAGGCTGCCTCCAAATCCCCTGACGAGTCGGCACAAAGCGGCGCTTTGAAGGAGCACATTCAAGCGCCCCGCGAGAAGGACCTTTGATCGCCGCAGGGGCAGAGGCTGGGAGCGGCCCCGGGCCCCGCGCCAGGCCCGCAGAGGCCCTGCCCCGCAGAGGTTGCTGGCAGCCCCGCTCCCTTCCCGGGGAATCCCAGTGGTCGCCAGTTAGATCCGCAGCTGCGTCAGCAGGTCACCAGAGAGGGATGCTGAACGTGGGGTTTAAGTTATGATTGGCGGAACGAGCCTGTTCACGCCTTCAGGGGTACGCTGTAGGGCAGCCGCATCAAAATGTGAGCAGCTGAGCCGCACGCCAAAAATTTCCGTGAGGTTTGGCGGGGTATTCCCTCAGACTCCGCCTCATGCAAGCATTCGGCTCGGAGGAAAAGTAACCTGGAGATCGGCGATCAGCTTGATTATCCTATAAAAATTCATAATGGGGAACTGTCTTTTCTATTGACCTCAGTATTTCATAGAGGAGATGCTTCATGTGCCTAAAGGTGGAATGAAGCATGAGGCGATGCAGTGGCTGATGTCCTGCGTCGAGTAAGAGCTGTGAAAAAGCTCAGGTTTTGCACGTTTCTAAACATGAAGAATGCTGTTATTCGAGCCTCGGCACTCTTGTCATTGATCTAATGTCTCAGTGATGACATTACCTGACTGACGTTTCCTGTTGATTTCTTTTTAAATAGCAATACCAAGCACTCACAAAACATTTTGCACTTTACAGCAATATCAAGCATTAACTAATGAACCTGCTCACACCCAAATGAGCTATATGATACCATTATGACATGCAGAAGGACAGAGTGACTTCCTCAGGGCTACAGTGAGTGAGTCAGTGCCAGAGGTAGAATTATGCTCCTGGTCCTATTTCACATTCATTCCAGCAGACTGTACGGTTTTGCACACCTGGAAGGTTTGCAAAACAATCATGAATTATTAATTTATTCATTTTTATAGTTTCATTGATTAATGCATCAATTTATTCCATGTAAAAGGCTTCAGCTGTGAAATTCAGTCTCTTATTCACTGATAAGATCCTAAAATTGTCAGTTTTCAAAACCCATATTTGCAATCCTGTGATGTGCTGAGTGCCCACCCTTTTCAGTTGGTACAGAAAAACATTCTCACAATCTGTTTTGGTGGAAGGAAAAGGATATTTTACTGTGACTCTGTGAACTTTTATTCTGCAATAAGAATCTTGACCTTGTGTTGAACCTTTTTTTCTTTACACTTTTATTCATGACCCCTTTGTATGCCCGAATTTAGCCAATAAACTTACTAAGGACTTACTCTGCTTCTTTTCTAGAGAAGATTGTTTTCCACTGTTAATACTTTTCTATTTGAGGTCTTTTTTTTTAAATTTTTTTATTGATAGTTGATTAATCACAGCGAACACTAAGAACACCTGTTCCAAGACGACTGATCTGAGATACTGTGTATGTCCAGATCTCAAAAAACCTGTGGAAAATTGTGCTGCTTACATGAGAAATTAAATAGTTGCATGTGGGCACAGTTAAGAATTTATTTTTACATATAGCTTTTCTTCGAGAATGCATGAGAGGCATTGTCTCCTCTCTTGCTTCCGTTGATCTTTAGTCCTTGTATTGTCACAGCAAAGAACTGTAAAAATGTTTCAATAATGTTTCTCTGTTTCTAATAATGATAACCGTTTTTTCTTCAGCAAATTGTAGGAATGCTCAACAAAATAGCAGCAGAACCAGCAAACGTGACACTGTTCTTATTTGGTATTCTTGTTAGGAATAGGCATGTGGAAAGTGATGAAACAAGTCCTTGTCTAATGAATTTTGTCTCAATAAAAATGAGAGTGTGACTGAAATTTATTTTAGAGATTTGTGTAAGCAAGTGGTCTTCCATTTACCAAACTGGAAGGGGCTCTTATAACAGTTTGAGAATGGCCACAAGTAGTTGATAATTTAGGCTTCATGTAACAGTCAGATCAGTAAAAAACTGTGGATGAAAAAGTCATGCTCTGACTGAAAAAAAAGGAACCAAATCTGTGCATCCAGTGGTTAAATATTACAGAGCTGCCTGGTATTCTCAAGAAAGTCAGTATGACCCTATTTTAGAACATTTGAATTTTTTTTGTTTCATTTCTCCTCAGCATCTGAATCGTCAAAATGGACAGTTTTGGTGTTACGCAACAAATGGGCGTTTCAAGTGAAATTGTACCCACTTTCTTAAAGCAGAATTATATTGTTTCAAACAATTTAGGAGAAAATACACGCAATAAATTATTTTGATCACGGGGGGAGAGGAGAACTGTGCTCACCTGTCTAATTGAAAGAATTGTCTGTTAAAAGAATCACTCCTATGAAAACAACATCCAACCTCAGATTCAGTTTATATAAAAATACATTAATATGTAACCTGTCACAGTGCATAACATACTGTTATCCTTTGTTAACTAGAACTATTCACAAACTTCTCATAAATTCTGAAAATACTTAATTGTTTTTCTACAAACTACTAAAGTCGTGATACATTTTTGTGCTCTTCTTAGGTGGATTCTTTTTGATTCTGTGATAAACTTGTAGGGAAAAGCAAGTGAGGTCCTTCAGTCAACAAAAAACATACATGTTTTGAACTTATACAGTTAAACACAAATAAAACAGCATTTTATTTCTCTGGGTGGTTTCTCTGCAGAATGTAATGTCTCCTAGATAAGGGGTGTAAATATACTACGCTCATATAATTAGGCAATATTTTAAATTAAACTTCTATAAAGTCTCTAAAAGTATTCCTATACCTACCGAGGTTGCTTCCATCCTTTGTTCATTATCTTTGTAATTATATTATCTTTTTTCTCATAGACAAGCTTAGATAAACAAGGAATTGGGGAAAGAAGAAAAAAAAAATGGGAAGCAAAACCAAGAGATGTGTGAACTGCTGCCTGTTTATCTAAGAGCAGCTTCCTGTTTCTGTATCTGATCAAGTAGAAGCAGACACTTTTCTTAGAAGCAGACACGGGTTACACTGCAAATGGCATAACAGGAACCGCTGCATGGGGACACGTGGCTGCCAAGGTAAGTGCTCAGGATCCAAGGAGCCAGGGACACAGCTACATTCTGGGACAGGTTTCAACCTAGCTGTCCCTAATGGGATGCTGACATCAGACAATAGAAAGAAGGGACACAAAAGGGGCTGGAAAAGATTGCTTTGGGAGAAGGATTATTTCAGTCCCAGCACAACCAAAACGTGAGACTAAGGCAAAAGACATCAAAAGATCGAATTAGGAAAGACATACCTCGGATTGGCAAAGAAAGCTTGATTCATTGTTTGCTCTAATGGCATTGCCACAATCAAAATACTGTTGATTATGAAAGGGGGGAAGATGGAGAAGAACTGTATTTGGGGGTGAATTTTCAACATTCTGAGCTGTCCCATCACTGCAAAAAGTGCCTCAGGCCTCCCCAAAGGTTCCAGTAACTCTTCTATTAGTGTTCTTCAGTATTTTCCGACACTAACAAGATACCCAGTGCTATTTATATGAATATGCAGAATGCTTAAAACTTAGCAGAAAAATAAGCTCTGGTAAAAGTAGCTTCTTGGAATGCCAGGTATCATGTATATGAAAATGTTTTGTACATCTTTCTGTATGCATAGAGGAAAACATGATGCACATAATGATATAGCAAAGTAATACTTGCCTGCATGGCCTACATCCTAAAAAACATGTTGGAGTTTTTTTTGTATTTGCTCATATTAACTCAATGTTTATGCTCAATGAAGCAGTCCAAGTTAAAAAGGCTGAGCTCTTTTAGACCTGTTTGAGTCTCTACTCATGGAGACCTGTGGGTAAACTTTAATGTTGCATGAGGAAAAATGCTGTTAATTTTAAGCAAAAAAGGCCATGTTTCTGAAAGGTGTATTTCAACTCTCCTAAACTGTGAAGTTTTTCAGAATTAAGTTTTGAGATCTGCTCATTAGATAAAAAGAATTGGCTATGGAATGTCCCTTGTACTCGAAGGAATCATCTTGGCAATGGAACTTATTTTGAGAACACAAAGCAATCTACTTTGTTGAAATTCCTTGAAGACAAAAAGGAAAACCATCTGTCTTTCCATCTTACGATTGATATACAGTACCACCAGTACAGCAGCTACTGCACTAGCTCACACAGCATTGTTCCTTTCTCCCCTTACAAAGTTGTTTACAGATAAGAGTATGGAATATCCTTTTTTATTTATGCTTATGAAAGTTTTAACTTTACACTTTGTGAATTTCAAAATGTCATAGATGGAAAGACCACATGAAGCTCTCTTTGAACCTGAAGAAGATGCTGTAGAAATGCATTGATACAAATAAAGTATATAATGACTACTTTTCCCTAGAAACTCTCACAAGGTTCTTTTACAGGTTTGTTTGCATAAACTACTTGAAGCATAACATTTGCTAGTTCATTTGTCTAAATTTTATGTCTTACTGACTCTTCAGAATTCTTGTACAGTGGGTTTTCTGTAGCAAAATGACAGAGGCAGGAACTATGATAATAATTGAATAATGTGTCTAAAAGAAAAAATTAATGTTAATAATTTTAATTTTTTTATTTGAAACATCTGATACCAAAACAATTCTATAAAATAAATCACAAGTATATGGAATTAGTCACAGTAGGTTTGGACCATGAAAGTCAAACCATTAGACTGTATCATTAAACTGAAATTCCTTGATAGTTAAAAAAAAAATAACAATCATTGGGGAAAATGATCAAATATTGTTTTTAGGATAGCTGTAAGGCAATACCATCCTCCTAGGCAAAACCAGCAAGTGTGCTCAGTATTGGAGAGAAAACCTGGGAATGCTTCAGATCATGCACTCAGGTAAGAAAAATCATCCTGCATTACAAAGTCCTAATTATCAGAAAACTCAGCAAGAAGGTGTGATATGGACTACCTGCTCTGAATTAAGGCCCTGCGCAATCTGAGTGAAATGTGTTGTAAGCAGGGCAAAGTAGTGCTTTCTGCTTTTATATTTCTGTGCAAGAAACTGCAGCACGCATTGTGGTAAGCTTCCTTTGCTGGCTCTTTGACACACTTTAGTATAGGTCATCAATACGTGCCAGAAAGACACACTTCTCATTATTACCATCACTGAAAGCATGTCCTCATGTAAGTACCATCCATGTGTCATCAAAGTTTGGACATGGGTTACCTGGGGAGTGCTACACAGCCTCCAGGGCTGTGTTCATAGGAACTAATGAACATACTGGTTGAGAAGAAATGGGGTACAGTGACCTGTGAATATGAAGGGCAGAACAAATGTTCTGAGGTGACAAATTTCATGTGGTCTCAGCTCACGTCTTTGAATTTCATGTTTAGTGTCCCAGCTTGCCATTAGCCAATTATACCTTCAGATATTAGTTCCTTAAGGCAGATGGCAGAAGGGCAAAGTCTTGCCCCAAAGGACGTGGTTTATTCAGACAACAGCAATATAAGGACAAGTGTTTTACCTTATGATCAGTGAGATCAACACCGCAAAACTCTTAGAAACAATGAGCTAAAATGAGAAAGCTGAAGAAAAACAGGTGTCATGAGGAAATTGACATGTTGGTCTGTGAGTGGATACAAAAGAAGCTGTTGTGAGTAACACGGGAGAAGCTGGGAGCTTATAAGGATGGTGAGTCTGTAATACAAGTTAACAAACAAAAGAGAAAGTGTTTATGGGGGAGGGAGAAGGAATTCCAGTTTCTCCGTCATGAGACTAGCAAACACTGCCTCATACACTTGCTGCATTTAATACATGCTTCTGAAAGGGCATATTTCGCTTGTAGACAGGAAGAGACCTGTCATAAAGAGATGCTAAAGTGTGATTAGGAGAAGAGGTAGGTATTTTATCTTTGATTCATCTGGTCTGTCTGCACACATTTGATTTCTTTTTGGTGAGAAGTGGGTCACAAAACCCTGGGATCTAATTTCTAGAGCTAGATATTTATTTTGTGATACTTATCTATACTGGTAAGCTTACCATGCCCTATTTACTGTGTGGTTTTACGAAACCAAGCTGAAATGCAGACATCTTATGTTTGTGTTAAATATAGACGCTGCATTTTTTTAAAATTAGTCATCATGTTGGTGAAGTTCCTCAATGGACCAAACCACCAAGTCCTCAAGAATTTTCCATTACTTTCAAGCTTGTGAATGAGTTTAGCTCTAGCTGATAAGGTAGGAAACTTGATCAAATAAAGCAGTGGCAGGTAAAATTGAATATTTGCTTTCTGGCTAGTTTTGTCATTGTTCCCTTTTTTTATGAATAATCATGAAAGGGGCATTTTTATGGACAAGAGATCCATATAATAACCTCTCAACACAGGCAATAATCCTGTTTGGGTTTTCTGATAAACCCAGAAACACATCAAACCCATAAAAGGCTAAATTTTTCTTACCACATGGAAAAGTTTCTGCACAGGAGTTGTATTCCATTGAAGTTCTTTCCCATGTGGGGACAGTTATAGAGGTGCTATCATGCAGCCTACGCGTTCTTCAGCCTCTTTACCTGCTCTGCTGGCAGTCCAGGCTCAAAGCACAGACAAGTTATCACAGAAGTCTTTCAAGCAGTTAGTATATTTGGCAGTATAACTGGACTGCAACCAGTATTTTCCATTCTCGTATTTCCTGAATGTAACAATTGGGTCTTTAGAGAAGGGAGCTGCTGAGTGTCAGAGCGGTGATACAGTCAGTGAGTACCATCTGTCTCACAACTACAGTTGTACACCCTTTCTTACTGGAAGGTCAGCTCTTCCATGTGCTTCTAAGGCTCACGCATGCAACTCCTCCAGTCTCACTGCTTAAGTCAGGGCTGCCATTTTACTGATATTTTCATGTTGAAGCTGTTGATAACCACAGTCCTGGAAGTGACTAAGAAAAGTTTAATTGCTAATGACTTTATAAGCTCATGCATCGCAGCCACAATTTTTAGAGGGAAGAAGTGTAAATGAAAAATTGTACTCAGAGTCTCCACCTCATACATTCAAAGGGACACCCAGCAGATTGTCATGTGCGTGCAGGAACCCAATAGACTGCCAGGTTTCACATGAGGGTTTCCGGTACATGCAGTAAGTGTTGCTGGGACAGCTCGGTTGATGGCAAGTTCTTGTGGGATCACATACAAAGGAGGAGAGAAGAAGCAGGGATATGTGAGGATGCAAAGAAGCCAAGAGTGATTTGCAGTAGTGAAACATACCAGACACAGATTTTCCTCTTCTGAGGAGATCCCAACATCCAGCAGTACCTGAATCCCTGTATTTCTATCCTTGTCTCTCCATTGCCTTAGAGGGGAGGAGGTTATTTGTGATAAGAAATCTACCATATTCATATTCCCAAAACCATGCTAACCAGAATAATATAAAGTGCACATCTATTATTTTATTTGTGGTCCACTTTCTGATCTCCTTTAACTTCCCACAAGAGAGACCCAGGATTGCAGGACACCCCCTCCCCCCCCCAGAATAAGTGTCTTAACTATTCTATTCATCCTGCTTCTGCTGTAAAGCTTCCATCTAACTGGCCTTGACCACGTTAGATTTTGGGTTCCTCTTCCTATGCATTCCTAACTCCAGGAGTGTTTACATCCTCTGATGTCCTACAGTTTCTTTCTTCTAAAAAAAAAAAAAGACACACACCAAGAATCCCATACAAACAAACAGAAATGTTATAGCTGACATTTTTCCTTTTTGGTAACAGAAGGCTGGAATCTTGTCAACCACGTCCTGAAGAACTAACAGATGACAACCCATCAGACTACACAGGGGATTTTATTGCACCCAGGCTGGAATTATCTCAAGGATACTACTGGGGGGGACAATGAACAACAACACTGAGTGCCATGATGATCACACCCTGGATAAATATTTGTTTCCCTTTGTGTACAGCATTGTGATGATGATCAGTATTCCCATTAACTGCATATCCCTCTATGCATCTTGCATTCAGGTGAGGAAAAAGAATGAGTTAGCAGTCTACATCTTTAGCCTGTCCCTGGCTGACCTTTTGTACTCTTTGATCCTGCCTCTGTGGATTGATTATGCCTGGCATGGAGATGACTGGAGGCTCTCTGCCTTGCTTTGTCAGATTTTTGCCTTCCTTATGTATATGAATTTCTACACCAGCACCGCATTCCTTGCTTGCATCTCTATTGACAGGTACCTGGCATTAGTTCACCCCTTGAAGTTCCAGTACGTGCGCACAAGAAGATTTTCATTGATTGTCAGCATAATTGTTTGGCTTCTGGAAAGCATCTTTAATTCAGTCATATTGGTGAAAAAAGAAGTATTCAATGATCCTTGCAATTTCACTAATCATACGTTATGCTATGATAATTACCCCCTGGAAAGGTGGCAGGCAAACATAAATTTATTCCGGATATGCTCAGGGTATTTGGTCCCTTTGATAATCATCATATTTTGCTACCACAGAATTTACCAAGTAGTGAGGTATAACCAAGCCACAGTAGATGAAGAAAAGAAAAAAGTGAGGAAACTTATTTTGAACATCACAGTTAGTTTCATTGTTTGCTTCACTCCTTATCATGTTGTATTGCTTATTCGCAGCATCAAAGAACCTTCCATGTCTGACCCACACCTTTTGTTGTTGATGTATAAGGTTTACAGAATCACACAGGCCTTAACAAGTTTGAATTGCATTGCGGATCCCATTCTGTACTGCTTTGTGAGTGAAACTGCACGAACAGAGATAGTGAATTTGCTCAGGTATTGCTTCTGCCTGCGAAAACGTGAGGAAGACCAAGTGAAAGAACATGCTCTATGTAGTTCTGCTACAAAAAGCACTGCACTGATCACCTACAGAACTTCCAGTGTAACACAGACTGTCAAAAATTCCTGAATGAGCACATGCAAAGGAAAATTGGATAACCTAAAAGAAAAAGAAAGAAAAATTCTTCTCCAGTCTGTACCTAGGAAATGCCCCAAAAGTCAGACATACCAATCTAAGTGAAACCAGTAGCTGGAGCCATATAGGGTCAATGTAATCAATGGAGCATCAACACATATCTTTCAATCAGGTATGGTATATAAATCAATGACAACAACGAAACACATAGTCAAGAAGGATGGCTGTGACATGCTGACGGAATTACTGAGGATCCCCCACAGAACTGTCTCCTGTTGCAGCTTGCTAGCCAGCCTGCTGCAATATACTTAGCTGGAAGAAGGCTGAAGTCCTCTTTGTCCTGATTGGCAAAGGAGCAGACAGAGGGAGTGTGGTAAATTTCTCTATAATTTTGTGGTGTAATTTATGCTGCTATGATGGTTCCTGTGTTTCATTAAAGGCTCAAATTCTTCTTCAGCATACACCTGAGATCAGCCACTTCTTAAAATTGTTTACTTTTTGTGTACAGGTACTTACCTGCCCTTAAGCTTTTGTTTTCTTTGAAAAATGTATGTTCTAATGTATAACTGCATGTCATGCATTTTCATTACAGTACCAGTAGTGGGTTTCAGACAGTTGAAGATTCATTACTTCAAGTGCCTATAGAGAAGAAAATTCCAGCCACCAGTGTTTTAACTTGGATGAAACTTTTCATTATACATGCAGGGGTGGAAGAGAGGGATAGAAAGGTGAGGTTTCACATCTCCACAGCATAAAGGGCCAGCCTTTAGAGTTGCTTATATGACTGAAATCTGGAGTGTGGTTCCATTTTCAGACTCAACAGAGCAAGGTTTGCATCCATTTACTTAACTGCACATGGAGGCCTCATCTAGAGGTTCCAGGGCTCTCAATCTGCCAGTTTTAAAAAATTAAACAACAAGCCAGGCAGAAATACTGACAAACCAGGTGTTTGAACATGAATGCACCAAAAAACAGTAAGAATAGAAGCAAAAGTACCCACATTTTGAGAGTTGATGTTAGCACAGATCAGAAGTGCAGCTGTTAATCCAGGGACCTGTTCATATGCAGGCCCCAGAAACAGCTGCCTGGCTCCCTAGTTCCCTGTCCCACCCAGACACCTGGCCCTCTGAAAAGAGTTAAAACATGGAAAGTCTCTTTTTTCTCCTCTCACAACCTTTTTTACTTTTGCTCAATTCCCAAGAAAAATATTTGGTTATGGTGGTTTTTTAATTGCATGGGGAAAGAATTTTTCTTTCCATAAAAAAAAAAAAAAAAAAAATAAAAAAATAAAAAAAAAAATCTCCCTCCAGCAAATTTGTGTTGTGGAAAGATTTTGACAAGCACTTTTCAGCACCTTTTTAGGTCTGACATTATGTATGGAGGATGTGCATAAAGTGGTCACAAGTAATAAGATTTCTTATGAGAATATCCCTCTGTGTGTAAATTAAAAATTTCTCCATTGCAAAGAACGTTTTAACTGTTTTCATGAGTTGCTGTGTGTGTCTGTACTTTCTGTTAATTTCACTTTCTGAAATGGGAACTTGCCAGGCTGTGGAAGCTGGGCTTGTTCAGCCTCGAGAAGAGAAGACTTTGGGGGACCTAATGGCAGCTTTGCAATCCTGCAAAGAGAGTATTGAGAAGATGGAGCCAAGCTGTTCACAAGAGCTCATAGCAGGAGTGGTGTGGTTTAAGCCTGGCTGGAAATTAAGCACCATGCAGCCACTTGCTCAACCTCCTTCTGTCCCTGCACAGACAGGTGAAATGGAGAGGAGAATCAAAGTAAAACTTGTAGGTTGAAATAAGAACAGGTTTATAATCAAAAATAAATTTAAAATGTAGTAATAATGGTAAATTATAATAATAATGATAATGATAATAATAAGGGAAAAAACCACGTGACGCACAACACACTTGCTCACCACCCACTGACCAATGCCCACTTCCTAAACCCACATCAGCCACCCTTCTGGGTAACTTCCCCCAGATTATATACTGGGCATGACATTCTATTGTGTGGAATATCACATTGGCCAGTTCAGGTCACCTGTCCCAGATATGTCCCCTCCCGTTTCTTTTGCAAACATCCTCACTGGCAGAGCATGAGACAAGAAAAAAGTCCTTTACTTAGGATAAACATGCCTTAACAAAACCAAAACACATCAGTGTGTTATCAACACCATTCTCACTCTGAATTCAAAACACAGCAACATAACAGCTACTGAAAGGAAATTAACTCTACCTGAGCTGAAACTGGGACAAGGAGGGACAAGAAATCATGTGTATAACTTGAAGCAAGAAGGGTCAGGGCTGACTTATGGAAGGTTCTGAGCTATGAAGAACTGACAAGCAGCGGAGCAGGTTGCACCAAGATGTTCTGTGTGCTCCATCCTCAGCGGTTTTTAAAACCCAACTCAACAAAGCTTGAGCAACATCTGGCCTTGTAGCTGACCATCCCTTTAGCAGAAGGTTGGACTTGAGATTTCCTGAGGTCCCTTCAAACCCCAATTGTCCTGTGATCCTCTGGGTAGTCACTATTCTGGCTGTTGCCATCCTCTCTAGAAAATTACATTCCCTTCTCTTTTTTGTTTTCATTTACTGGATTTTGTTTTGATGTGGCTTTGTGTTTCTGATTTTTTTTTCTGTAGTTCCTTCTTATATATTATGAAGGAAGAATTATGCAAGCAGCAGTGCAAGTTACTTCACCATGAATTTTTTCCAGTGCTGACCTATGCATTTTGCAATAGAATGTGAAATTTCACAGCAGCATTGAAATAAAAGCAGAACCAAACTTCACTGTAACTTCATGGAAAAAAGAACTCAGTGGTTCATTTTTAAATCTTTCACACACCATAAAGGTTGGAAAGTTAATTCTATTTCAGCTTTTAATTTAAAGAATTTAAGAATTAATTTAAAGAATAATGAAAACTGAAGGTAAGCAACAAAACTGAGTCAAATTTAACCTCTGCGTCAGGGAGCAGTGAGAGCCAGCAGCTCTGCAAGGGGCAGTGAGCGAGGAGCTGAGGGTGACAGCCAGGCAGCCTGGGCAGCATCGTCACTGAAAAGCCACAGTCCCATGGCATCTCAGCAAGGCACAAGAGCAGGTCTGGCCAACTGTTCCAATGCAAATCCACAGGAATTCTTCCCAAAGCAATGACATTCCTTACACAAATGAGTTTATGACATTCACATGTCTATTTAATGGCAAGTAGAATGGCATGTATTCAAATTCCATTTTCCTCACAGGCAATGCCTACAGACATTAGAATATGGTCTCAGTGAGTCACCATAGTTCCTATCTCACTTCAAATCAATATAACAAGAATATGGATAATTAAAAGGGCTGTGATGGTAACTTAATTAGGATCCACAGGGTATGAAATGTCAGTGCCAAAGAATACTGCTGTCAGCTTAATAGCAGCAGGAGTGAATTTGTCTATCAATAGTTCTCTTAAAACAGAATCTGTCTGCCAAAAGTCCAGCAAATATATAGCCCAGCTTCCTAAATTGAGGGATTTTCAGTGAACTGTGGTGACCCAGCTGGTGGAATTCCAGACATCATTTAATCTGTTTCTTTTCAGAATCTTAGAATCATTAAGGTTGGAAAATAGCATTAAGATCATCTACTCTAACTATCAGCCACAATCTGCATCCCTACAGATCATTATTCTGTTCTGATGTAGCTACAGATAAGCTTCACTTTATTAACGTCAGTGTGGCCAGACCTGACTCACAAGGTTATAGGCTGACAGAGACACCTTCCTAGCCTGTAGTTTTTTGGTTTTGGGGGTTTTTTTGGTGTTTAACACATCTAACTGCAGAACCACTGAAAATGACAAAGTATGAATTTGAGTTATTAAGTTAATATATTCCATGTCCTGTTTCCATTCACACAGAATGACGCCACTGAAATCATTCTGATAAATCTAGTGACAAGTCTCCACTCTTGATTAAATGCCAGTAGAGAAGGAAGCAGTGGGCCATAGTTTAGTCATGTGCCAATTCCCGTAACTACCAGTTTCATCAGTGTCATCATCAAGTCTAGTTCTCTACTTTCTAAGGTGGGAAAAAACCAAACTATTCATTTGGTCCCACCTCCATACAGCAGAGAGAGAGAGAACATGAGTGAGAGTATGAGTGCTTGGGACTAGCAGGACCACAGCAACAAAAAATCAGCTTGCCCAGAACAAGGCTGCAGGGAAGGAAAGCGAAGCACGGCTCTGAGTTCAGAGGAGGCAGGGGCAGCTGCTGCACCCAAAGGCCACTGCTGCCAGTTGCCAGGGCTCTCCTTCTGCCTCAGACAGCAGCTCCTGCTGGTCCCCAAGCCCTGCTAGATGGCAGCTTGACCCTGCCCAAGGCCACCAACTCCTCTGTACCTGCAGGGTCCCTGACGGGGCTGATCCAAGGCAGCATCTGGTAAGTGATGCTCTAGCTCTGATAAGAGGAAAGAGCAAAACACATTGTGCATGTGTTTTTCATAAAGGTTTTTCCTTTATTGCTGCACCACAATGGCTGTGTTACTAACAAATTGCTAGCCTAAGCTGACACAGGGACGTTTTGGCTGTTCAGCTATGAGTTAAAGGTAACCAAGCTATTTCACCTAAATCCTTTAATATCCTAGAAAGTCATAAAGTATGTTCTGGACTGGGACTTCAGAAAAGAGAAACAAACCCAAACAATAAAAAAGAAGAAAAAACCCCAACAACAACAACAAAAACCAAACAGAAAACATTAAGGAAGAGACTGCATCAAATGATATGCAAAAAGTCTGATCCAGGTGAATTACAAAGATGCTGGACAAGACAGAGTCAGATTCTCGTATCTGCCAACTCAGAGGCATTGTCAGCAGTTTATCACCTACAGCCTGCATCCAGCCCCTGTACAGCAGAGTGTGTGTCCTATAGCATCTCTCACTGAATATCAGAGTGCACACATCATCACTAATGTGGCATGGAAATGCTTAAACAGTGGGAGGTGCAAAAAACCATGGGAAAATAGGTCAATCCCTTTTTTGTTCTGTTTTCAAAATTAACTTTTAATATTTTGGTGATGGGAGCACTGACTCAGAGCTTCTTTTAACAGGGTGTGAGAGAAATTGAAAAAATAAAAGATGATGTCTCCAGAGCAAAGGTAGCTGTTACTATAAATTTAGCATTTTGAGAAATGTTATTTCTATAGCAACTGCTACAGGTTCAATACGGGGATAAAATATTCTTTTCTTTTGTTTTATTTTCTTGGTAAAGTCAAGATCCATTGCTGGATGAAAAACAGAGTTGATGACAGATTGGGTAAAAGCACACCCAGACAGTGTACTAGTGTCCAAACCCATATAACCTTCATGGGGTTGCCAGTGGATGAGAGGCTGGACGTGACCCTGCAGTGTGCACTTACAGCCCAGAAGGCCAATCCTATCCTGCATCCAAAACAGTGTGGGCAGCAGGGTGAGGGAGGGGATCCTGCCCCTCTGGTCTACTCTGATGAGACCCCACCTGCAGTGCTGCATCCAGCTCTGGAGTCCCCAGCACAGGAAGGACATGGACCTGTTGGAGTGAGTCCAGAGGAGGGTCTTCAAGATGATCAGAGGGATGGAGAAGATCTCCTATGAAGCAAGGCTGAGAGATTTGGCTATGTTCAGCCTGGCAAAGAAAAGGCTTAAGGCCAACCTAATTGTGGCCTTCCAGTACGTGAAGGGAGCCTGTGAGAAAAATGGAGAGGGACTTTCTACAAGAGATGTAGAGATAGGACGAGGGGGAAAGGCTTGAAACAGAGAGAGAGTAGGTTTAGATTAGATATTGGGAAGAAACTCTTTGCCATGAGGGTGGTGAGGCACTGGCACAGGTTGTCCAAAGAAGTGGTGGATGCCCCATCCCTGGAGGTGTTCAAGGCCAGGTTGGATGGGCTTGGAGCAACCTGGTCTGGTGGAAACTGTCCCTGCCCATGGCAGGGAGGTTGGAACTAGATGATCTTTGAGGTCCCTTCCAGGCAAGCCATTCTATGATTCTATGATGATTCTTCAGAGCATTTTGTTGTGGCACATTGCCTTTCAAATGACTTACTGAAGTTCATTTAACATAAACAATGACTTGCACAAGCTTTTTGCAAGAGATGGTCCTAATATCCCTAAATTTGTGCTATATTTCATACCAGCTGCAGTTCTGTTTTGATTTCTTGTAGAATCTTGGCCTTGCCTGTCATTTCTCCCTGTTTAAAAATCTTCCTCCCTTTTAACAACAGGGGAAGAAAGTAATGGCTGTTTTTCTGACCACACATGAAGAACTACACCCAGGAACAGTCTTATTTCCAATTTCTAGCATTTTAGCATGGAGGTTTTTGCATCTCAATCCTAGTCATATCTCAGGGATATATTGAACTATTGAAGAAATTTTCACCTCAGTTTCCTTCATCTGATAGCTGCTACCTTACCAGATGTCCCAACAAGTACTAATTCCAGAAAGCTACAGTCTAAAGGAGAGATCCATACACGTGTTCTGTTTCACATACTTGATTATATGTGTGAGGAAACACTGTGAGGAAAATGCTGTTGATCCTGTAAATCAGGAATTCCTTAGACTCACATCCTTAGGCTCACATCCTTAAATGAAATGAACTGGTGAAACTGAGGTGAGTATCCTAATTTGAGGCACCAGGTCTCCTGTGTCTGAACAAGTAGTCTGGCTTATGCTAATACATCTTCTGAGTTATCTTTTCACCACAGGAGACTCAAGGACTTTGAAACAAGAAGGAAGGTAAAAAGCACTAATTCTTAGAGGAAAAAAGGAACTCTTAACTCTGCCAAATATCTATGAAGCAATTCCTGAGATTCATTGTATTCTCAGAATGAGAGCATAAACACATGGCTTCACTATCTTCTTTGCTTATCCTCATGCAGTGCAACAATAAATAATCCACAGTAAACCAAAGTTTCTGCTCCTTTTCAGAATGTATTGCAGCAGGAAAAAAAAAAAACAGAAAAGGTCAAATTACTGAGGACTGCTGATGTATTCATGGTAACCCCATGCAAACAGAAGCGAGCTCTCCTTCCTGGCATGCAGAGAGCAAGCATGTCATTGTCTGGCAGCCCAGTGTATGTGAACCTAATACAGGTTCTGTGGAGCACAACCAACCTAGGAAAAAGCTTCATACTGAGATGTTGTACAGGGAAACAATGCTGCAGTCACATTTGTTACAGAGCTTGTGCCAGAAACGTGTGAAATACAGGATGTAATTTCTTGGACACCTGTTTTGATGTGATCAGTGCCAGTCTTCCTTCCCCTTCTGATGGCTGTTGGTTCACAATGCAGTGTCTCAACCCCTTTCATGTATCACTCAGACGTCTTAACATAACAGAAGGAGTAAGATACTACAGTGTATTGTGAGGTGTACTGTGTATTACCTGTGACTCCACATGTAACTTTGCATTGAATTCTGCAGCTCTGAAAATTCCCTGTGCTCTGTTTGAGTAGCACATTTCATCACAAAGTTTAGTGTTCACACTTAGAGGATGATTTACTTCTGTGGAAAGCAGGAAATAAATTTAGGCAGTAGCATTTAGCATTTAAAATTAGACCTGTTTGAAGAGGAAAAAAATCCTGGAGTTTTTTTGATCCCTAGTACACTACTAGTAGATTCAATATTTGATTTTATATAAGCCTGACATACACAGTTTCAAAAAGATCTAGAAAAATTCATCAGCAGTAAGCACCATAACTCTATCTCTACCAAGGCAAGTCAAGGAAAATAACTTTATCTGAGGGAAACACCCACTGATTCTTCCTGTCTCACTGTTGTTTATACTCCTGATTTCTTCAGAATTCTTTCATGCGGTTATCTGAAAGTCACAGCTCTTGTATTTGGAAGTTCATGTGTATTTTCCCTTGCTTTTTCTTGTGTTTTATGTTCATAACTGCACAGTCTTTACAATGTTAATTTTAAAAGACGAAATGTAGGACAGGAAAAAAATAATCTAAAATATAGTATATTTAACTGTAGTTGTTTTTTAAATAAAATCTTAAGAGTGATTTGCTATGCATTTTTTAAAACCTAAATAGTCAGTTTATTTCTTCATTGTGACAGGAAACAACTTACATATGTTGTGTCGTGGTGGAAGTAACAGAAAAGTGTCTTGACTACTCAGATCAAGCAAAAGGAACCTGCAAAATGGATTTAGCTAGAAGCCTTTTCAAAAACTTGCTAACGTCGTACATATAGGTTTATCTTTTCTTTGTTGTGCATTCACTTCAATTCACTACAGACATACTACAAGTGAAACCACTTCTGGGTACTTCTTTGGGTTTTAGCCAATTAGGCAGTTTGTTTATTTTGAGCAATTCATTCAGAGAAACCAGGATCAAGAACTCAGAAACCTTTTGAAGCACTACCTATGCAGGAGGCATAAGATCCCCAGTGCAGACATTAAATCTGGCTCTTCACTCAAGATTCCTGTAAATACATTCTGAAGACATTAAAGTAAGCACCTCAATGATTGCAGTGAGAGATGGTAGGAACACCTGTGCTTGGATACATATTATTTTATGGAAAATGCCTGTGTTCCTGTCACTTCAGCAAATACATTTTTCCTTAAATTCTTGGGGTTTTTTCTTGCACAGTATTATCATTATCACTCAAAATTAAATGCAGTGGAATATTACAAGTATCTCAGTTGTATTTCCAAAAGACTTGTGTAAAATGAGTGAGCTGAGAGACTGTCCTCACTAGGTGGCGATTTTGGTCCGTTCAGGCAGACTTTATGGAAAAGCATAAAAACCCCCCTAGTTTAAATCTGTTTCTTAAACAAAAGAAAAGGAAGTTTGGGAATGGAGCTGGCCACTGTGCCCTGAGTTCCCATGAGGCTGGCGTGAGCCACTATGGTCCTTTCAGCCTCTGCCATGAGCTCCAGCAAGCTGTCAGTCATCAGACCCAGGAGCAAAAAACAAAAGGCCCAACAGTGAGCCTTGAGAGCTGTCTACAGTAGTACACATCAGCTTCTCCCATTTGCTGGTTCAGTCAAGTGTATCTAAACATTATATTTAACAAAGAAAAATGTTCAGTGTTATGCTGTGCAAGTCCATCCAATATGAAGCCTTAAGTTTCTATTCTTCCTTTTTCTTCTGCCTCCATTTCACTAGTCCTTATATTCATTCCCTTCTTTTTCTCTTTTTCCAGAGTTCATTTCTCTATATTGCTCCACCTTGGTCTGTTATATGTCCTGAAGAATATTTATTAAAAAATCTCTGCTCAACTCCTCACATCTTTATTACTAACACAAGCAACTGTGAGCCATGGCACAGTATATGGAATTGTCATGTTGTTGGGGAAGGAAAAAAAGTACTCATTAGGTAATAGTATTTTGGCTGGGTCAGAAAGGGCATATTTACCACAATGGCAGCCACAAGCAGGGTTCAGGAGAACTTTCTCAGCGCTTAAATTAACTTCAGGGTCAACCACCATGGAATTTCATATGAATGTGATGGCAAAATAAACTGATGTCAGGCAACTCAGGTTCCTTGTTACTGCAATCTTCTGTGCTTTTCCCCCTTTTTTGCTTTTCCCTTTATTTGGGCTATTTTTGTCCCTCTTAGTTACTTCTCTGAAGAGCTCTTTAATATGGAAGTGATGGAAGTGAAGTAACTTGAAAGGGCAGTTTTAAAATTAAAAGTTGTTTACAAGAATAAACATCATGTCTTTACCTTACCTTAGAATACAATGAGCATGATCTAAATTCATGCTGAATTTCAAGAAATTACTACAGCCAGATAAATCAGCTTGATCAGAGAAGAAGAAGAATCTTGCTGATCTCTTATATTAATAATTATATGTGAATAAAAACAGTTAGAATAAATGTAGAGTGCTATGTTGGGCAGGAATAACAGCTACTCATTTAAACAAGATACTTTTTCCTCTTGCAATGAAAGGCAGGAAAAAAAGAGAAGAATTGCCAGAGAATGAGATCAGTTTGTATTTGTTAAAATTAAAAAAAAAAAAAATTCTTTGTCTTGCATTATTTACTCAGTGTAATTTTTGTGGGCTGCAAGTCTTCCACTAGTCCTGTAGACTCAGCAAAGACTGACATGCAGTTCACAAACTATTTTTAGGAATTCCATCACTGCAGTGATAGTTAAGGTAAAAGAGATTTAATAAAAGCTTGGGTACCAAATGGAACTATGTTGTAGAAATTCAGCCATGAATCATGCTGTGGGGATACCAATGCAAGGTAATTATACACAAGCTAAATTCTCTGGTAAAAAAAAAGTTAATTCATTGAAAACCTAATTAAGGAAACAATAAAGTTTTTCTAACATGTAAGTGTGAAATCTACAGCTAGACTCTTAAAAATAAAAGTATATATTCATGACTCCATCATCTGCTGCAGAATTGCTCCCTGCTGTCTTTTCATTAGTCTAATTTCAAAAGTCCCATGTAAAGTAATTTGCATCATTAAGTTGCCTAATCAGTAATCAGATTTCATTGTTGAGAAATTTTCTCCATATTCTCAGATATAAGTAGCAATGAGAAAAGTATTACATGTCTTTTTTTTTGCTTTAAAATGTTTTTATAGATAGATATGTAAGCATTGCAGTGAGGTGCTCAAGTAACTGTATGAGCTATACCCATTTAAATGGTCTCCTGGCTATTGACCATGGAGCTTGATACAAAACACACAAAAAGCCTTTCCATTCTTCCCTTTTGCAACCTAGGAATAGTTATTATGTGTAGAGCTGAATGTGTAGAGTCAATCAGTATTGACTCTGTCGTGGTCTGAAGGTGTCAACAATGCCAACAATGCTTATCAACAACAAAAGGTGAACCAATCAATAATGTGTCAGAAGGACCAGTGGTATGTTCAGATGCTGGAAATATAAATCCTTGACGAGAAAACATGATTTCAGCTTCAGGCTCTGTAACTTCAAGAGTTGTTGAAGTGTTGGAAACAGGCTTAGTTTTTAATCTTAGAATATATTTCAGTAATGTTCTCAGTAGCTCCCACCAACACTATTATTATTATTACTGTTGTTAATAATAATACTACTAATAATAATAATAATAACAATAATAATAATAATTTCCCACTAACACAATATTTTTTCAAGAATAAGTGGTTTAGTAATTCACCAAAAGAAAACACCTCCCAGTAATTTTCACTCTATGCGAATCAAGACAGAACAAGAAAACATGTGCCAGAAAGTTTTATCAATAAGGAAGATATCTGAAAGATTTGGTTCTGTGGGAACATGATATGAAACAGATACTAAAGGAACATAGAGCCTTGATACTGTGCTGAGTGTCTGCTAGGCCAGAATCACTATGCCCACACTCTCCCCTCTCCTGCCACGCTGCCCTCCCGGGATGTTGTTTTTCTCTTTCCTTGTGTTGGGCATCACTTCTCCTTGAGGGCGCAGTGCATGCAGTCAGCAGGGGAGCAGCATGTGTGCAGGTATACACATGCACTCACAGACATCTAAGACTGCTGGAAAATAGCTTTGCAGATAATCACTGTAGCCAAGAAAATACCCTTCCCTGAATTATGGGAAGCTGTGATCCTGTATCGCATGGCCACCCCTACCTCACCAGTATTATGTCATCTTAAACACATCACCTGCACAGTCTCTATTTTCCAATAAATGTAAAAGCAGAGATTTAACAACTGTTATTTTCCAAATACACTTTTTTTTTCTATATTTACTACTAGCAAACTGCTACTACCAATAGCATTTGCCTTACCAGTGACTGTGCCAGACAGTGAGAAAAGGCTGTGGCTGAGCTGGTCAGCCACTGCACCTGGATACAAACTTCCCACAGCAAAGATATAAATAAGATCAGAGTCTGAATACAGAGCAGCAAGTAGTCCAATTATATACGTGTTATATATGTCATGTCAAGTATTATAAAAAACTGATGCCAAGCAGACAATACAGAGCTCTAAAAATAACTTCTTTGTCCTGAGATAATTGTATTTCTTCCTTGCTGTCAGCCATTTGTGGAAAAGTATTAAATTTCATATGAGGTGCTAAACCACAAAGATTCTTATAAAGGGGATATTAAAGAAGTCATCATCTCAGCACAGAATGGAAGAACTCCCTTGTCTCCAATGTGGCTCTCATTTTTCTATCTATGGAACTTGAGAATTCACATAAAAGTTGCAGCTATTAGAAATTACGTGTACATGCTGACCTTTAACTATAGCATACACCAATTCAATAAATTAATTCAGCTAAGTGTAAAAATAAAATTTTGTTTCCCTTGGGTATGGCAACAGTGCTTGCCTTGAAGGGATCCATCTGTGATAACACTCTTCTCAAAGCTGTGTAGGAATATATTTTCTTAAAAAACAAACCCAAAACACAGCAAATTCTTATGCTGAAAAGTCCTTAATTCCCTTGGTGATAGCTGTATCTTGTGAAAAAAATATCAGGGTGCCCAATCAAGTAATAAACTATTTGATGAGAAGAAAGCAATATTCTATTAGAAGCACAAGGCTTACTATGATGAACTTTGCAGACATGTGTCTTTCTGTTTACAGGTAAATGATTAGATTTCCTAAAATAAGCAAGGCTATTTTCTTCAAGTTGGGGCAATGGGGATTATAATATATGCATAAAGGAAGAAGGTACAGAATGGGAAATGTTGCTATAAAAATCCTCCGAAAGGAGAGGGCAGAAGGTACAAAATGTGACTCGACAACCAATGTGCATCTTCCTTCTGCTTTCAGAGCTTCTCTTGAACCTTACACTGCTGTTGGCAGTGTGCAGTTATTAAAGATAACCTGGTTTACAACACTGTCTTTCATGATGATTCTGAGCATGGTTTGGAGCATCTCGCCACCTGAACTCCAAATGCCAAGATTCTCAGAGATCCTCAAAATTCTGTAAAGTCATTAATTGTAGCTTATCCAGAAGCTTTGAAGAGCAGGATCCAAGACAACATGGTGCTAACGGGAAGGGAGGCTGCTCAGCTCCCAGCAGACGCTTGAGCCCTGGCAGACACAATCTCTTGCTGAGAAAAGCACAAATGTGAGTTATTCCTGTGCACCTTAGGGAGAGAGCTGTGGAGTATGCACTACCCCATGCCAAACATGCCTTTTAGATCATCATGCTCTACCACTGGGCCCCAACACAGGCTTCTGTGGACATCCTTTGTGCACAGGTATCTTTTTTGGCATATTTCAAATATATTTCTCTCTTCCATCCAGCTATCTCTTTACAGATAGATATGGTGGTGAGTAAAAAATAACCTCACAGGGCCTTACAGGCTATCAAAATCACCATTCGCATATTTGTACTGCCAACCCCCACTATTGATTAAAATATACTTGATGAATTCTGATAGTTCCCACCTGCAGATCAAAGAAAAGCAAAAATATACTTCTCAGTGGAAAGACTTAATTGAGGGCTTACTGAGTGCTTACACCATTACCCAGAACTGAATTTAGCCTGAAACCACCTGCAGAGGGTACATTGGAAATATTCCCTTCTCAAACTCAGACTTAGTGTAATTTGTGAATTGAACAGAAATCAAGTTAGAGAAGTGAATTATGATAGCTGTGGTAATGTATATTACTTTTTCTCTTCATCTTGTCCCACCTTGTAAATGTTTTTTTCATGGAGCAACTTTTTTCCAAAAATCAATATCAGTGTACAAAGGGCATAAGCTAGCTCGAACTGATGCCTTGATGTTTCTCCTAGAAACAGAGACTAGACAGGAGTAAAGGATTAAAAGAGGTATTTATTTGAAAGGCCTTCAAAGGTACACCCTGGGAGCCTGAAGCTATTCTCAAAATGGACCCCAAGCTGGACCCCAGGTCACGAGTTCTTCACTCTTTTATAGGTTTGGTTCATTTGCATAGCAGGGTTAATTCTCCAATTAAAGCTTTAGTTTTCCCCGCAGTTTATCCCCCCTTTAGAGGCTCTTTGGTTTATACTTTTGAGCCTAGGACAGCCTAAGTGTCCTTGAAGAGCAGATCCAGAGAAGCTTTGTTATGTCTACCTAGCACAAGAGCAGAAATTAACAGGCTACAAGAAACTTCAGAGTCACACACCAAGCAGTACAGAATTTGAAAAATATTAAGTTTAAAACCTAAGGCATCAACATCAGATTATGAGGAAGGATTTCTGGGGAGTTTGATGAGCTCTGAGCTATGCCCTATTTCATCAAATGAGTAGTATGTATGATATTAGTAATGGCAAGTTCAGATTTTGAATATAAAGTGGTATTTAATTGGTGTGATGCACTTTTCCAAAACAGTATCATTGCTAAACATTTCATTTGCTTAGGCTGCTTTTTTGGACTATCACAAGTATTATTATATTGTTTGAAAACACTATATTGCAAGTCAAACTATGATCTCTAACATTACCAAGAACTGCCTTCTTCAATCAAATTCTGTCATTCCTGTACTCATCACCATTTTAGAAGATGATATGGTACAGTACATTCTGCTGTCAATGTGTTTGTCACCTTGCTGTCACTGACTAGTAACTGTGGGCATCTGGGAAGCCCTGTCAGTCAATCCAGAATACACTCAGACACCATCAGCAGTCATACCTAAACACATTATGTGGTTTCTCACTCTGGCATTCTATTCTGAAAGCAAAATTCTGCCCTTGGCTATTCCTGTGCAGCTGCTGTGCCAGTGCTCGTGCTGGGATAAGCAGCACTGTGAGCACGCCTGCCTCCTCAGCGGAATTATTTTGGTATCTGCTGGTGATTGGTACAAGTGCACACTGCAGGCTGTTCCTGCTGGCAAGAAATTAGCCCCAGTGCTCTGTCCCAGTGCAAACCAGTGCATGAGACGTGAACCACACCCAGATCCATCTGCTCGGATACATCTCTTCCCATCTGCCACCGTGCTCTATGCTTTCCATAGGACATTGCCTCAGAATTATGAATCACCCTCTCTAGGCTCTCAATATCCTACTGTAACAGATGGGCATAACATATATTCCATAATAATCATTCTGGATATAGCTGCTTTTTGTTATAATAGTGAGTTAAAAGGAAAAGAGCCAACTAGCTGGCATTACTAAATTACTGACCTTTCAGGTAAAAAAGGTTGAGGTCCAAGTCTGCATTAGTAACCCCAGAGAAGGCACACCTGTGAAATAATGCATTTCCTCTTGGTTTGACTGGAAACTGAAATGTGAGGCATAATCCAAGTCTTTGTTCATACCACTAACTATGGCAGAGTAATTCCTAGAAAGAACAAGTCTTACGAGCAGCACTAAGGCTAAATAAATGTAATGTTCAACACTTACAACATTTTGGCAATACATCAGTGAAGAGAAATATAAATTTATTAGTAGTGAAGCACAGATGAGCCCACACTAGGAGAGAAGCATCTCTCTGCTGGTTGTTTTGTATGATAAAATCTTACGTGCATGCCAATTTTTAAAATACGTGAATTGCTTTCTGTTGCAGTCTAAATTTCACAAAAGAGTATCCAGGGGCTAGAAAAACATATTGCATGTCTCAAGGATTCAAGATATTTGATTACCTAAGAAGAAAGCTGAGGAGTAATTTGATCGCTTTCTTACATGTTGAGACATTGAAAAGGTGTGTGTGGCAGAAGGCAGCTTATCTGCCTGGCTACCCAGGAAGGATCACAATCCAAGTGGCTTAGAAGAGGCAGTTTGACATATGGAAAAGGCCATTTCCTTACAACAGTGGCATTTAAACATCGGTAAGTTCCCAAGGCAGCAGCAGTGTCACCTGGAGTCTCTAAAATGAGGCAACAAGGTTTCAAAAAACCTATAATCCATTGTTTTCCAGTAAATACTCTGCATTCAAAGATGCAGGCTAGATAAGCAGGATAGACTGTGATGGCCCATGAGTGAGTGAATCCTTGCCATTTATCCTGAATGCAAACAGAGTGGCTGGAGGAGCTGCCCCTCCTCCTGCACAACTAGCACAGGAGTGTGCTTTATCTGCTCTGTGCAACACGAAGGGGAGAACAGACTGTGCCTTGAAGGTTCATTCCTGCTGCTCCCTCAGTATCACAGCTACAGCCACTAGTGCTGAAATCAGTAACTCAGGACAGGGACAAGAATACACAAGAACATGAGGCTCAGTTTGTGCAGTGCATGATTTATAACTGAGTATTTATGATGGGAGATAGCAGGAGAAATGTTATTTTAAGAGCTGAGGGGTCTTTATTTGTAACACATTATAGGCTAACATACAGAATTGCTGAGGAATTTCAGAATCAAAGAGCACAGAGGGATCTCCAGGCCTCTCACTCGGAAAATCTATGAGTTTCCATTTGTCCAGCAGCAGTGGCAGGGACTGGTTCCTATTGGGCTATCAGGTTTCCTCTTTGTTTTGACTGGATGTGAGGAGTGGGAGGTGTGGGGTGTTGTAGTATCCAGACAGGTCACCAGAATATAGCAAATGGTTTCCAGTCCTGTTGAGGATGAAAATTTCTTCAGCTACTTTGTAGATCTCTTCATTGGTGACAGGATTTTTCTTATCAACACCTCAAAACTTCCAAAGGAAACAGCTACTGTATATATGTAATTGGTGGTGTATATGACACTTAGGTGATGAAAGCGACAAAGACAAGCTGCATTTTACATAAGCACATGACTTTTGAAGACAATTGCCCATCTAATTTCAGAGGATGGAAGGCATTGCCAAATAAATAGCTTCTTTGACTTACAGGTACTGGTGGCATCTCCCTAAGAGTCTACTTTCCTAGGCCCTTGCTTCCATGCAAATACAAAGCTAACTTGCTCTTAATATTGAAAACCAGGAATAAAATGTTATTTTGTGCTATGACTGTGGTAACATCTAAAGTCAATTAATTTATTATTCTTAATAAGTGACAGAATTCATTCTCATAATTTAACAGATTTTATCTAAACCTTTTATTTTGTGTTCAGTAATCTTTTATTTGCATTCAATTCCACAGTGGCTAATTAAGATTCATAAGCAAATGCAACAATTAGACAAATGCAGCAAAATTAGCTGATATAACAATCATAATGCATAATATTATAATGCAGCTTTCTAATTATGAATATCCCTTAGACTGTGTAATTCCAGGCTATAAAAAAAGTGCTTGGCCTGCATTTATTTAAGATTTGTACTAATGGCTCTAAGCATGGTATCATCATTAATAATAATAATAATTAGATTCATTAATAATTAAAGGAGTTATTTCTGCAGCATTTCATGCTGTTCTTTCACCTGTAAAAATCTATTTTTCTATTACATTGCTGAAGGAAGGGCTCTGAATCCCCCTGTGATCTGCTATTGATAACCATAGTGGTGTTTGCAGATAAAGCAAACCCAGCACACAGCTTTTGTCTGAGTCAACAACTAGCTAGTAAGGGACCTCCTTTGCAGTGAGATTGCTCTTGATGGCACACTGGCACAGAGAGAGACCTACCTTTTGTAAAGATGCTTTGACATCACATAGGAAAAGGGCATACACTCAAGAAAACACCTTTCCTTATAGTCATAGCACTTCCTCCTCATAATGCATCTATTAGGACAAAGAAAGAAGCAGCTGATTAATATGACTGATATACTAAAGGGGAAAAAAACTGCCTTTGCCACTATTCCCATTGCATGCCACTGCCATTCTGTAAGAGTATTGCACTTTTGCCGGAGATAATTGATCTTCATTTTGTTTCTAGGGAATAACTTTCAAAGTTTCTCTGGAAACAGCACTATCATGATGGATTCATGTATTGAATAACCATGAGACACCTAACATTCAATTTTTAAAAATTCCTCCCTCAACCTGCATTTCTCCTTTCTTCTTGATGTATCTTTTGATAGAAATTATGTAGTTTCATACACATATGCACACATCCGTCCAGCATTTGGTTCAAGATCACCATCAGTTAAACTAAGTTGGACATCAAAGAAATATAAGACCCAGTTTCATACTTTCTGTAATGAGATGTAAATCCAGATCCTGTTTATTCATGATCTGAATTTTTCTTGAATATGTCAAGGTTTAGTACTGGCTTTTGGTAGGATTAATTTGCAGATACCCCATTAAAGTAAAAGTGGGAAAATGATAGGACAGAGTTGGTTTAAATTTGTGATTTGGAGTCCAGAAAAGTATTAGCACACAAGTGTGTACTCTAAGAAAGCTGATGATAAAGGCACTCTGACAGCATATGTGAAATTCACCTGCAGTTTGAAGACAAATCTCAGAGTAACAAACATTACAAGACACAGTTACAAGTTTAAAAAGGAACTTCAGTCTAACAAAAAATCACTACTATTTCTATGTATCCACTTTGACAGACATGAGCCAAGTTCAGCCTTTTCTTGCTCTATAGACTTCAACATGAACAGATCAAAATCCTTTATGAAAAACAATCTAACTATCACTTACCACACAGTAGATCTTATGTGCTATTGGCAAACATGTGAGACTCTTGGGGATGGTGCTGTGTAGGGCCAGGAGCTGGATTCCATGATCCTTGTGGGTCCCTTCCAACTCAGCTTACTCTGTGACTCTGTGACATACTAAGAGTTCAGAACTGGAAAAACTGAGTACCAGAGTCATTTGGGGTCCCTCATTCATGATACATATTCAGAAATTTGATCCATGACTCAGATAGATAGACTTCCCCTGATGCTTTCCAACAGCAAAGAACGGAGACCACTCCATTCCCTCCCCAGGCTCAATTCTTCTGTAACCTCTGCAGCTGCACAGAGCCTCAAAAAAGCAATTAATTGGTGACATGGTTATGGGTCTGTTGTGAAGTTTATGTAAAATCTGTAAACAAAATCAAAGCTGGCTATTCTGAAAAAGAAGTAATTGCCAGATTGAATTTGGAAACAGATTGTTATAATTAATTTACTTGGATGACACTTCAATCTCTATAAGCATGTCACAAAGACTCTTCATTCAGGAACACAGATGTATCTTTCAATTCTTTATCTATTCCACCATAATTGAGCATGAATAATGTGCATTAAAAGGCAAACGTCACCCAAACTAATGCCATTAAGAATGAACAAACATCTGTCTGTGTAGTTGAACTGTTGCTGAACCTGCAGACTTATGTGATTGTTGTCACTAAACATACAATCAGCATTGTATAATGACATGCAAATGAGTAAGAATTTATCTGAATGAAAATGAAATGGTCTGAGAAATAGCAGGCAAAAAAAAATTGTGCTACATATCAAAATATACATCAGGAAAGTTCTTCTGTTTCTGGTAGGGGTTCTCAGACAGATCTTTATGCAATTCACTTCAGGTATATGTGCCTCTCTCCTCTCCTTACTCCCTTCTTTTTCTGCTTAGGCAAGTAATTCCCACCTGTAACTTAACAAAATAGATAACTTATGTTTTGATAATTATTAGATAATAATGCCAACTTAGATGAACAAGACTAGCTGAAATACGATAAACTTGGCCAAACAAATCTTTACATTTTTATGTCAACAGAAGAAAATAATAGAAGCTAGCAAGACTCCCTGTTCTGCCTGTCCTCCTTGCCTGGAATATGTATTTAAAGACCCCAAAATGCTCCACTGAATGAATTCATCATTTCCACTTTGAAGACAGAGGAACTTAAGACACACTGTTCACTTCATGTAAAGTTCATATGGCCAATCATACCTTTCAATCATTTTGTTCAAGCATTATAAGGTTTAATGTCCAACTCTGAGCCCTATACACAGCCCCAGGGCTCACACTGCCTTTTAATCCACAGTGAATCTTGCACATATGCCCTTTTGTATTCCCACACAAATATATAGTTATACTTCATTTTCTTTCTCTGCCATGTGTGCATAAAGATAATACTTAGGATTGGCCAGAAAACTACAATTTCAACATGAGAAATATTTTGAATTTTTTATTAACTATTGAAATGTAAAGTTACAGTAAAGTGACTATATAACCTAGACAACAAAAATAGCTATGAAAAATCCTTCCAAACCCCCTTAAGCCTTTACAACTGATCCTCCTTATCAATAGGTGTTGATTATTCATTTTAAAGCAGTGAAAGTGCAGAGCCAAGAAAGTCTCTACACTAATGGGCCAGAAGACACTGTTAGTATGCTTATAGCCCTTTGCTGAAAATCGAATTATTTCAGCTTCATACAAACAGCATTCAAGTAAATAACTGGAGGTGCCCTTTGCCACTTAGTGCATTGCCAGTTACCAAATGCCATTATTTTCAAATACAATGAAATGTTTTGGTACCACAAGGTTAAAGAGAAAACCAATTTGGAACGAATGAAAGGGCATAAAATGTCACACACAGAAACAGAAAGACAGATTGAATAGTTACAGCAGGAGTCAGAGGTCCAAAGCATAGATGAGCTGGTTTCCCCAGACAGATTGCTGTCTGTGAATGAAATGGGATATTCACCTGAGATTCAGGAGGCTCTGCACAGTAAAAGATATTGAACTAGATGCTAAATTCTTCATGCAGGCTCCTGTGAGGAAGACAAAAGATTTTTACTTTTTTGTGACACTGTGTTTAAAACATGTAACAGAAAAAACTTTTAGCCAAAAGAGCTGTGCTGTGTCAGGATAATCTTTCTGTATTTCAAGAATATCCTTTAAATCTCTGAATATTGTTGGGTTTGTTTGTTGCTTTGTTTTTTGGGGCTTTTTTTTGGTGAAATATCTATGGCAGATTTACAAATTTACAGATTTACATTCTGTAATGTCAGTACAGCAATCTGTAGGTAAGAATTACCTTTAAGGGGAAGTTTTCCTTCTGTTGTTTCACATTCCCCTTTCATAAAAGGCATTTTGCAATCTAAACAAAAATAATTTCAGATCAAAAACTGTTTAAAAGTCTGAAGTCCAGTTTTCATGAGAGAGAGTATCAGCTTGAAGAATAGATATGGAGCACACAGGAATTGAATCTACTACAAAACAGCCACTATCTTCAAAACAATGAAATTATTATTACATATATAGAAAATACTGGTGGTTGTGCAGGTATACACACTGCCCATCAAATCCAAGAAACTGCTGACATCAGAAGAGGCTTTCCAAATATGTTCTTCACATCTATCCACAATTGTGAGTGATCACTAGGAAAATGAAAGTAGCAAGCATGTAGGCAGGAATTCACTGTCTAAATTAATAAAAATACATAATTTGGGATATTTTGTTTCTCTCCACCCACAAAACTGGCTCTGTAAAACACCTATAGATTTTATCTTTATTGCTGTCGTTTTAGCTGTACTAGTGCCTATTCCCCTTCACTGTCCCCATTTGTCATTTCATTTTCTTCCTCCCAGTGATTTATGCTTCCTCTTCTGGCTAACAGTGTCTCATTTCAATTATTTCACTTCCTAAGTCCAGTTCCTACAATTACTTGAGAAATGGCTGTTTTCTTTATTGCTCTAGGCAGTTTTTTTTAACACAGCATTCCCCGTACCATGGCATCTCAGAAAGGTTTGTGCCTGCTATCCAAAATTATCTTAGCTGTACATTTCACCATTCACATTCTCTTTTTGGTTTGTATTCTCCCTTTCAAACCCTTGAAACCTTTTTAAAGACTCTACTTTCAAAATTAGCTTTCTGTGATACATAAAGATGTGTAAACCCTTCCAGATCAATTTAAAAGACACTGGGACAGTAGAAATGTAAAACCACAAGAGAACATATGAGCTTCAAAAACTTGACTGCACAGTGGTAGGCACAGCCAGATCCATGGAGTATTGATTTCCCTTACTCCCATACACCACAAAACATTTCCCCAAACCTCCCTAATAAACTTAAATCTTTAATAAAATACACACAGGCACAAATAAAAAATGGAGAGAGCAGGTGAACTCAAAGACATTGTTAATGCTCCAGGTACTTTCCCAGCAGGGAATCTGTACAACAAAGGAGATCCAAGGCTGAGATCCCGTCCTACACAGCCACGGAGGAAACCATGAAGACATGAAGCATAGACTGGCCAGTTACTGACACTGTGAGCTGGAGAAAACTTCCTGCCCATCTCCAGTCACAAGAAGGATTTTTTTAATCAGGTTTTTTTTCAGGTTCACATTATACTTCTAATTGTGTGTATGAAATTTACTAATTAGAAAACTTCATCAGCTTACATGATGCATCATATAAAGTCTAATTACCTTGCAGTATCCCTGTCATTGAAGGTGTATTTTATTAATATACAGTTAAAAAGGAGTCTCCTTTGGAAAAAAATGTAACCCCTTGGTATATATGGGGAAAACACGTGATCCAGGCTAATTTACTTGACTGAAGGAGTGTGTTCAAGCTATGCTGCAATGCTACTTCCCTACAGGGCAAACAGGGCTACCTTCATTCAGAACTAGTCCGGTTTGCTGAGGTGATGAAGGTAAGCTGGCTTTGAAATCCTTTCACTGTGCATCCCCCAGTTTCCCCCTGAATGACAGCTTCTCCACCAAGTAACACAACTGGTCATGGGAGAATATTTCAGTATGGAGAAGCAGATAGAAATACAGAGACGTGCTAACTGAGGAATCTGCACGGGATGTATTCAAAGAAGAACGATGTGAGGCTAGTGCAAGCTTTCTCTCCTGTTAAACATGTAATGATCTTACCAAGTAAATCCTGCTTACTAATACATTGCTTAACACAGCAGCTAAGAGCTTCTTTTTCAAATCTTTCACCTATGGCAGTGGCCCTCATAGCTGAAGAATAAAGAAGGCAAGGAAGGTATTCAATGGCGTGAGTGACTAAAGCAGTGGAAAAAGATTAATATAGGAAAGACCTGGGATGGGTCTCAATTTCAAACACACTAACAAGTCTGCCATATGTGCCTTCTGAGAACTGACTGACAGCTCTCTCAGTGGCCAGCCAGCCAAGCTATGAAGAAGCTGAAATAAAAGTACTGCCTTGTTTAAAACTGTCAGATCTATTGGTAAAAAGGGTTAAAACAGGAGTCAAAAGTTTCAAAAGCCCAACAATTTGTGTTCCTACTTCCTTTATGTGCCTTTGATAATCTCCCCCAAAAGACATTTGGAATTTCTAGAAGTAGATATGTGTTTGTCTCTAGATATGATCAAGCTTTTAGAAATGTAGGCCAGCTAATAATCAGAAAATGTAACTGAAGAAAAATAAAAATAAAAATAAAAATAAAATTATTAACATCATCCCTGCCTTACTAGAAGGAAGAGAGAAAGCCAGTGCAACCTAAACTGGTCATAAAATCTCCCCATGTACTGTAGCCAAAGGTACTTGTGCAGAGGGCTGGGCTTCATCTCCCTCAAACCCAAGTCAGAGCTTGTCGTTGTTAATTACCTGCACACTCAAGACAGGCTCTACGTGATTAGGGCTGAAGTCCAGAATCAACCATTAAGTGAGGGCTGTCAGTGAGATGCAGAGCTGTTGTTAAGGGCTCCTGAGCTGCCAATCATACCATCTAACCCACTGCTCTGATTTCCAGCCACTCCTCCTTCCGGAGTGATGTACATCGGGAATACTCTCCTGGAATCAAGTAAACAGCAGGAAAGTCAATGCTAGAATAATGACATGGACAATCAGGCCTGTCTTTCAAAGGGCTGCTCTGCAAAGACAGCAGCCGTGAACTGCAGCGCATAAGGTGAAAAAGAACAAAACCTTCAACAATAGTAGTGGGAACAAAGTAAACCACAGACAAAGCACATTTCTCTCTCTGTAAAATTATCAGTTTTCTAAACTTGCTGTAATGTAGAAAAGATCTTTTGAAGCTTGAATTAAAAAAAAAAAAAAAGCAGGTTTTGCTTTTACCAAAGCCAATTATTTGCTCCAACTTGATTTTAGCTTGTTTCAAAGTGTCCTCTACAAAACAGCCCAAAAGGACAGGGAAAGCATCTGTAAGTGAACCGGAGCTTTGAATCAAAATCAAAACCAGGAGATAGAACAGTTCCCTTATACATACAGCAATCATTAAAAGGAGAAGATGTTTGGATCACAGAAAGACAGCTGATTTTGGTTTTACTCAGAATTAATTTTTTCAAAGAAAAAGAACCTTTCCTGTTTGGTAGATCATAAAGATTTGTATATTCTATAAAGCATTTTCTCTGTAACTATTCCAAACCTAAAATATATTGGAAACTGCAAATTCAAGAAAAAAAGAGTTCAGTATAAATCTCTGAATCTTTTCTTTCCATACTCCTTATTGATGTTGCTGGTTATTGCATACAACAATCTTCTCTTTTGCATAGGTTTTAAACAATTTCAGAGTGGTATCATTGCCTCTATTTTTAATGGGATAAGAGAGATCATTGTGCTGGGGGAAATATCACTTTAAGTAACCAGGAGAACAAATGTACCTAGCTAAACTAATTTTTATACTATATCACATAAACCTACAGTGGTCTTTGTGCCACATCACCTCATCTCACTGTGCATTTATTTATACATTAATCATGGGAGCAAAGTGGGAATAAAATATCTCATAAGGTTGTATTGAAACTTAATTAATCGGCATCCGTAAAACCATTTGAGACCTGCAGATGACACCTAATACATTAAATGTATAAATAGTTACTATTTTTGTAACCACTGTCAAGGACTGATTTCCCACTGCCTCTTCTATTACGTTTGTATTTCAGCGGCTTTGCTGATGGTTCTCAGCAGTTGCAGTCTCAGCCTGGTTGCCAGGTTCCCATGTGTCCAGGAGAGACATTCAAACACTGGACATTTTTCTTTTTTCCATGGTCTCTTTCTTGATGCATCATATTGCTGCCATAGAGTTAGATGTTTAATGTTACTGTAGTATAGACTCATCCTGTCCTGAGGTCATTTTCTCTCTTTTCTCATTCTTCCACACTTTCTCATGAAATGCCACAACTGTCAAAATAATACAACTGACATTATTCCATAAGGTACCCCAAAAATTAGTCAGGCCTGATTTCTGGTCTATTATGACTTAAGCTGCATTTGAACCAGTGAACTGGAAGACAAAGACTTGTTTTCTAGGCATTACTAGTCTTTTGAGTCATCTGCATCCCAGTTTATCATGGAAAATAATTATTCATTGTCATATAATTTTTCTGATGCATAATCAAGGAAAAACAATCCTGGCAGATGGTCTGGGACTGTCTAGGTACAGATAAACACCACAAGATTGTGAAACTCCCCATGCTGTAACCTTTAGTATTATGAAAGGATTATTCAAAACTGTATTATACTTCAATAAATAAGACAATGGGACTCGCCTACGTCTTACCTGCTGCCAAGAGAATACATTATAGATTCTGAGGAGCTCAAACATTCTGAAATTAATGAGAAATACTATGCCTTTCTAGACCAGTGTTCTTCAGAATAAAAAGGCTAAGGAATAATTTCTTAACACAGCAAAAGCACATCACAACAAAAAATAGTGTTTGAACAAAGATTATCTGGCCTTTTTAGTGTCTTTAAATTTTGTTTTGTACATGTGCTACCACTTTTTAGGCATATTACTTGCCTTTCTGGAGAATAACAAGAAGACATCTAGTTAAGTTTAGCTTAGTCTTCCTTAACTTTAACTACAGTCTTCCTTACTTTAGGTCTGAGGAAGAAAGCCACTGAGAAAAATTGCTGAAGACCAGGGTTCCATAAAAAGAAAAAATTCATCCATGAGTTGTTGAAATTCCAGCTATTTTTTCATTTCCCTACAAAGTGGCATTTTTGCTTAATATTCCTGGGTTTGGCTTGTGATTGATCTTTCAGCATAAAAATCCTGATTTCCAGGAGTGTCCAGGACCCCAGATGGGCTCCAAAAAGGTGCAATATTCATCTGTCTTAGAAAACAAGTGTGTATTTGAATGAGTTGTGTACCATTGCTTTCGTCATTTCTGAATAACATAAACTTTGTGATTAAGCCCTTACACCCTGAAGGCTGCGCCCATATTTTTTTTTATTGGGGAGGTAATTTACTCTGGATTAGGAAGAAAAGGTCTCCTGTTTTTCCCGTGCCCCTTCCATCACATGTTAGTGCTGGCTGTGTAGGGTGAGTGACTGTGGGGGCTGGGGGCTGAGCAGGTGACTCGCAGCTGCTCCAGACCCCAGACCATGCAGACAGGCAGGGACATGCCTGATTTCACATAAGCAAAGAAGCCCTGGCACATTAAATGTTTTAGCTTTCTCCTTGCCATTGTGCTGAAAATCTGCATCCTTATCTGTTTCTGTGGAAAAATTATAAAGGAGGCAGGGGAAACAGAAGGGAAATCAGATACCCTTTTAACACACTCCAGTGGAAACTCTCAGGCTAGTGTTTCAGCTCTGAATTTAATAATAGAATTAAATGGCAATAACAAAGTAGCAGCCTCAAATGCAGCAAAACACAAAGAAAATTATGTTTATGTGACTATTTCTTTCCTCCACAATGCTACCACTGGCGCCTGACTGGGATGTGGATAATATGATCAGATATTACAGTGATGAACATGAGGGGAAATCTGTAAGAGATGGGAAAAAAAATGGACTGCAGTGCTCAAAAAATAAAGGTGCCAGCAACTCCTGCTTAGTGCAATAGAAGGTTTTATGGATGATGAGAGAAGTGTAAGGAGATCTCTCTCCACCTTCTCAGCAGATAACCTCATGACAGAGCTCATAGCACCATTCAGTACCATTAAGACTGAGATGAAAGGACAAACTTTTTATTACTGCCAGCTTGTCTTCTGCTTCAAAGGTAAGCCCAGTGAAGACAGGAGATGTTTGTGCTGTTTACCACATTTACCTGTATGTGTCCTGCCTGGACTATGGCTGGCCAGCAGAACTACTATTAGTGCTCAGGTCTGTTGACTTCTGTATCACGTCCAAGAAAGCCAGCTTAAGATTTTCCAGATTAAAATGGTCACACAGGTCTCCTATTTCCCTTCCCAAAGGCTGTGTACCTGCAGCTCTTACAAAACCAAGCCTTCACCAGTCAAGTAGTTCTATCTGGATGAATTTTAGCCTTAATCTAATTATGTATTACTTTCTAGTTTTGTATCTCGAAGACATTGCAGTCTGCAAAATGGAGACCTTGAGGGACTTCCAGCTCTTTTAAAAGGCACACATTTTGGCTTGCAAGAAATATAGAATTATTGAAATAATTTGAGCTACACTGATTTAATATATCTGCTTAGGCCAAATAACAAATTTTACCTTCACTTTGATCCATGCCTAAGGACTGTTTTTCAATAAATGTGAAATTGATACTGCCTTGATGAAGCATTATGAGATGGAAATTTCATCCAAAAGCTATTTTCAGGATGATAATAATAATGCTGTGGTTACTAATAGCGCCATGAAAACAATTCCTATAATCTATACAAGAATCTGCAAATCTATCGCTAACAAATGAAATTATTTAGCAAAGTCATCTGATAGGCATTTCAACTTAAAACAGATCTTTTCCTCTTTGATAGTATGAACACTTTAAACATTTTTCCTCTTTTACTCTCAAGTAACATCTTCAAAAGGTACCTAGCTTGTATCATGTACCATTCAAGTCTTGCTCTCGAGCCTGTTAAAATTAATATGCCCTACTACTGAATTCACTGAGAATTATCTCTGACCATTAATCTATAATGGTTGTTACCAGCTTATTTTTTACCAGTTCATTTAAAATGATAAAGCATAAAGTGTCATGTTGCTAAAAACATCATTAAATGCAAAAGATTTCCCTACTGCTACCACCAAAGCCTCCCATGTGAGCCAGCAGTCCTTGCACACAATTCATTCAGATACTCATCTCCGTTTACCACATTCATTGCCTTTAATCAGAGAGAGGTGGAGAGAAGGAGAGACAAGGTGATGTCTGTGATGTTCGTTAGGCTCTCTGCAAAATCCCTGCTTCCAACACTTCAATAATTGAGCTCTGTGTCCCAGACCTCATCAAAATCTCCCATTACAGTCCATTAGGTATTCTGACACGGACATGAAATACCATCTGGAATTACACAGGTGTAGGTGAGGATGCTGTTTTTCAGTTGTCCTCAGCTGAGCCCAGAGGTGCTGAAGTCTCTGGGAAACTTGCCATCAAATTCAAGTGGGCATCTTTCCATGCATGTTTTCATAAAATTCCTTGCAGAAGTAGGGCCTATTGCAGCTTAACAAGAGTAATTTACATGTGATTAATTTGTAATCATGTGGCAAACTGTCTTCTAGTCTGTCAGACACTTCCTCCCTTAACAGGATTTTCCCCTCAATTTAAATAGAGGCAAATTGAATATTTCATTACCTTTTTTTTTTTTTTAATGACTGCTATTTTTAGGCAAAGAAAACTGAATTCTAGTCTCTCATGCTCAGACAATTGAATCATCTGACAATTTCAAGAGAAAGAAAGGCTGAACTAACGCAACGCTGCAGATTATTCAGCTGAGTGCTTATGTATTTGCAGGTGCCAGGACCACAGAATATACAGTGCAACATTCAGATTTAAGGATTGTTTTTCCCCAAAACATTACTATAAGAGGGCCTATTTTCTATTTACTACCAGGAGTGTGCCTGTGAGTAGCATCCATTTCCATCTTCCTTGAAACATGTCTTGCTGGCTCATTGCACTATCAGAAGACAAACATATTCAGAACTTGAATGAAGATAAGAAGGGGGCAGAAAAAACACTGAGAAGTGACAGGAATTTTCATAGGAAAAATAATTAATTGCATATATCTACCAAAATATATTCCTGCTGTTGCTTACATTACTCAGTTTCCTGTCATCTGAGCTTTAAATTAAAAACATTTTAGCTTTGCCTACCATAAACAAGCACTTGATCACCATGACAACCATGTTACTTATCGCAATGATTCTAACTTTCAGAGATGGGCAGGAAAAGCTTCATTTGCATTCTACAATTTATTTAATCCTTTTGCTATTCAGTTTTGTAGAGAGTGAATCAAATTTTTGGGGCCATTTCCATTTTAGTCCATCTCCACTACAACAACCCTGGTTCTAAAAAAATTATATTTTATCCTTTGTTTTCAAAGTGCAAAACCAAAGCAAAGATATTACAAAGCAGGAGACATACAGGAGATGCATTTAGCTACTATAAACTGCTTTTGTTAGTCTATATGAGTAGCCTGGATGTTCCAGCTTTAAGCAGTACTGTGATGCTGTGGCTGTGATTCAGAGCCAGCTCTCATGATGAGCAACGTCAGGATGGGATCCTGTTTGATGGAGATCCAAGAAACACCTACATACAGCAGGAAATGGTGAGTCAGATGTCAGCAGCTTCCCTCTAAAACACCACAAAATAAATGCCTTAGTATGGTTCAAGAGTGACGGAATAAAAATTAAGTTAAAGCTTGAGCTAGGTCACTTCAGATGTCACAGCTGTTCCTGCCACTGCAGCCCCAGGTGATAAACCATGGTGCTGTAGATGCTTGTACAGCACCTGGGTCAGTAAGAAGTCACTCCTAGGTAATGATGTCTCCAAAGTCTTTTGGCTGACAGGAGTACTGTGGGACATGGTGTGCTTGGCTGTCTTGGCATGACATGATTAGGTCCTAACCTGTGTGTCATCACCACATTGCTCCAGATTTCAAACCTGAGGTTTATGAAGCTCTGGTGGTGATGGGTATAAGGTGATACTGAGGTGTGAGGGCCTTGGTTTTGACCAAAGTTTCTTTCACCTAATATCTTGCATTTTTCACACAAACATGGGCGCACCCATGGACATGCCTGTACATTGCATAAGCCAGAATAACAAGCTCAATGCCTGGAGCAAGCTCCCACTCTAATGACTGTACTATCCCTCAGATTCCCCCTTGCAGTCAAAAAACAATTGTCTCCTTGCTCACAGCCTGCCTGGTGTTAGGCCACGTGGCTATTCATCATAACTCCAAAAAAAATCTGAACATGGGTCCAGAATGAAACTCAGTTGCAGGGTTTTGAAGGACCACATTTCACAGCATCACCTGCCCTTACAGAAATGAAAGAACCATCAAGCTTGATTTCTGTCATGACCTTTACAGACTCCAAAAGTGAGGGTGGCAAGAAATAATATTCATCCATCTGAGAGATAGAGGCCCATATTTCAACAATCTTTGACACTGGGAGTCTAGAGGATCTGGGCCCCATCTTTCACACCTTTCTGCTCATAGGGCCTGTACAATGCAGCTGTGTTCACTGTAATGATTTTCTTGTATTCACTGAGGCCAAACATTTCTACTGTAGTTAGGATGAGAGATAGGAAGACAAAAGATCATGCTTAACTGTTTGCATCAAATAACCGAACTGTTTTAATTTGCTGGTATAAGTATACCTACTATCCCCAAAGACTTTTTGATGGCAAACCCTCTTTTGGGCAGGCTGTGGTCTTGACTTCTAGTAGCATTTGTTACGTGTTAAAAGATCAGTGTTAGCCAAAGTATTCTCCAAGGAAATATTTCATCTATTGCTGCTTTTGCTTGCAGTAGTGGCAAGATATACTATAAATCTCATGTTCTGTTTGTAAGGACAGAACATGACTCCCATAACTAATCTCACACACTCAGCTGCTTATTTATTGCATTACACAGAAATTTCATCCTGAGAATTATTTGGTAAGGAAAATCACAAATCTAATAATTAACAGATCCAAAGCTTTGCAATCTGTCAGTCAACAATTCAGGAAAAGTAGAAATCTTCCAATTATTATTTAATGAAAGTCCTTTTTCCTCCATTGCATACGGGAATATTTTAGTGTCACACAGCTTGTATGGAGCAGTAGCCATTTTTATTCCTTACACAGATTCTTCTCCTGTACCCATTCACCAGGCACATCTGCAAGCCATTCTCCAAATGTCTGCAGGGAAAGTGTTTCTTCCATACCAATGTTTTGCTCTAAGACTGTGCAAAAATTGTCTGGAGGTGACAGTGGGAGGGGTAGATGAGAGCCAAAACTGAGAAAACCAGTACATAAAAAATATGTAAGTGCCTAATCTTTGTAAATAGGAATTGCCCAAAGTCATTCTTTTTACATTGGTCTCTTCCACTGAGAAAAAATATTTAATGAAAATAGTTATAACCAAAAGCAAAGCTTTTACAGCATCACCTAACTATGGGTTATGCTTTTTTTTTCTTTCTGTGGTGAGAACATGAATGAACAATTTAATGTGTCTGTCACAGGATATTTGTGTTTCAAGTAGTGTTGAAACATATTGCATGATTCATTCATAAAGCCAACACATTCATGTGGACAGTCTTTTGGGCCTTTCATTACCTGAATCCTGTACATCTTGTCTAAACACAAATGTTGTATGACACTTCCACTTAGAACAGCAGGTGAACTCCTGCTTGCTGCACCAAACCCAACTTGAGATAAACATGGCTTTAAAAGAAACTTAAATAAACAGAGCCTTAAAATAAACACAGCTTTCATTTCACTGCCTTCTGACTTCAGGCATGTTTGCTTCATGATTTCAAGATATTGGAGTCCTGGTTTTGGTCTTGGTCTCCACGGGATGCCTGTCTATATCCACTTGTGCAGTAGAAGCCAGTAAAGAGATTTCCTGCATGCTTACTGTTCTTTAATTAGATTTAATTTTCTTTAAATTAGTTTTCATCAGAATTCTGCTCTGCCTCATGGACCATGCCATTAGGATTGTTCATCTAAACCATTCTGTCCACAGTTCAGTCTCTGAACACCAAGAGAGCACCAAATCTGCTAAGCAGTGTACAAAAAGGGAGAAAAACAAAAGCATCTTAAACTTTCATTGAGGAAAAAATGAAATTATGGAAGCCAGAACTAAGGTTTGGTGAAATGAGCAAGAGAAAAAGTGCTTTTTCAACATACCCGTTTGTAGATCAAAAAGACTCTAATTTTCCCTTGGATCGATTCTCCAGTTCTCCTTTTACCCAGCACTCAGGAGGTTCTCAAGGGACTACCTTCTATCTGGAAAAAGCAGGCACATATGGGCTATTTCCACAGCCATCTTCTATAAAATAAATCCTCACAATAATCTTCCTATTAATCAAGATTTTGTTATCTCAGGAGTCATGCAGAAGTTCTAGACACCAGACGGGTTACGATTGCAGAGGACATGAGTGGGCAGGATGGGGAAAAACCAGCCAGAATAAAACAGAATGAACTTTGCAAGCCAGCCATATTTGGTGACTGCACATTTGTGGGTTTAGTATTTGTTAGGAACACAGTTCAGCCTTCATCTAATTGTTGGCAGTTTGGTATGTGGAGTCTCACAACAGCCTTAGTCATGACCCAAGTGCTTTAGTCACGCAACAAGTTTAGATTCATGACTTATCGAAATGTTGCTCATTTAGTTTCCCTTTGACAGCAATGGAAAGAAGATAAACAGCTGCAAAGATATCCTTCTCCTCTCGCTGCTCTATGGTTTCCTTTGTCAGGAAAGCCCGAGAAGCTGCTGTGATTAGTCAGGTGTTGAGTGCTTTGTGTGTGTGTGTGTGTGTGTGTGTGTATGTGTGTGTACTCCAAATCATTGAGAACTTTACACTTGACAGGGAATTAGGAGGTACGAAGTTGATTATGAGTTGGAGATTCTGTTAGGTTTCATTACAGAACCCTCATCTGCTAAAATCTTTTGAGACCAGCATCGTTACCACAATAGTTCTTTTCCTCTGAACAAGTCAAATAATTAATTGTCCATTGTCTGCCATACATTTCTGCACCTTAAGAAGCCATCAACATGATTCCAAATTTTTCTGAGAGTACAAGCAAGAAACCAGTCTGGATAGGAAATGAAAGCTGGACAAGCATTCCGTTAAATCAAAGGTGCCACCACTGCATGATGCTGAAAAGCAGAAACAGATTAACTATAATCACATTTTGCCTAATGTGAAAAAGAACTATGGTACTCACGTGGACAATTTCAGGACAAAGCTTACTTTTGTGTCAGTATTTTAGAGAAGGGAAGAAAAAAGAAAAGACAAAAGACTCATTAAAAACAGGCGAATAAGTGTCTCAGTATAAGGTTGGACAGTAAAAAACTGGTTTATTCAAACCAAAAAACAAGTGATTTGTGGGAACAGTTCATGGAGGGTGTTTGATTTTCTTAAAGAGACATCTCCACAGCCTTCAGAGCAGAATAAAGTAGTAAAATTGTCACATAGTAAATTAAGTAGCCTGATCTAATAGCAAAGTATCAAAGCAATACATAATTGACAGTGAAGTCTGTGGACAAGATATATAATCAGTTGGTTTTGAGAAAAGATGGTCTTCCAAACTCAAGCCAGTCAGCAAATGTCAACAAACTCTGGACTTCATACCCCGCTGTCTGGAAGGCCTTCCAGCATTTTCAGACTGAACCCAGCTGTGGAAAGTGTGCTCAAAACAGTCAAGTGTATTTTTTGAAATTTGGTTGTCACTCCTGTCAATGGTTTTGTATTAATTCTTTCTGTGGGAACACACAAATAGTGCAGTTGTGCCAGACATGCAAAATGCTGTATCTGCAGGACAGGTATCTGGCATTGAGCAAGAACTACCTCATCCAGACTTTTTCTGTCTGTCACTGCATGCTCAAGTGGAAAGGAGGCTCCTTTCAGTGGATATTGACAGACTGTCTCCAAACCCAAAACTTTCTAAAGGAGAAACTGGACTATGTCAATGTTCAGGCAGCTACTGGAAGATGAAAGAAATTGCATACCAGGAAGATATCTGCCCTACCTCCTGGAAGAAAAGGTGAGGTAGAAGCTGAGGAGTTGCACACCATGAGGCCTCCTGGGTCACACAGGCTCCTGGGATGGGCCAGCCCATCCCTGTGAGAGGCTGTAGCTACCTGCCAGCCGTGGCTGCACGGCAGCGGGGACGTGACCTGGAACCAAGGTGGCTGACAGCCTGTTTTATCAGTCCTGCTGGAGAGAGACAGACAGCAACCAGCTTCATTCAAAGCAGGCAAATGAGGCACGACCAAGTCCCAAGAAGGACACAATATTAGAAATGCACGGTTCAGTGGAATAGGCAGCTCTAGAATGAGTGGTGGATGCAACACTTGTGCACAGCTTGCAAACCCAAGTGCAGGCACAAGGCAGCATTTCCCAAGGCAGTGTAGATACAACTTGCAACATCATCTAGACTTCAAAGAGTACCCGACCCAAATGACTTGTATTCTGCATAAATTTTATTCTACAGTTCCATTACAATTTTTCAAAGCTGCAATTTTATGATTTGCCTAGATCAACTGTTACACTAGCAAATCTTTTAAATTAGTACAGTATGTTTGCACTGAAGAAGTGGGAACAGTCATGTGAAGTAACTTACCAGCACATTATGGGATTTTTCCTACGTTCACGCCAATTCAAACAGATGTATCTGTCCTGTGTTACCCATTAACATTTCAAGTGACAGAAGATGTCACTTGCTGACATACAGAAAATATATAATTAAACAGCTAGCTAGTAAAAAAAAAACCAGCTCACTGAAGAACATATTGAAAGTAAACTGCTAATAAATACATCTGGAAGCACACAGTTATTAACTCATTTACATGATCCAGAGGGACCTATGATTTGCCTTAATGAGATACCTTTGGGACTTTTTCGTTTGTTTTAATTTACTGGCACACTACTGCAGTCAAATGGCATTAAGGAGGACTTCAGAATACAACTTCCTGACCAACTGAATGATGTTTAAATCATGAAATTAACCACACATTTATTAAAGTTCTGTACCAGCACTCCAAGTTGGCAAGACAAAACCATATTCACTTTCACATAGTTTCTGCTGGGAGACTTGGAATACAATTTTTAGAGATGGCAGGGAGGCATGGGAATTGATGCCCTAATGAAATGCACCAGTTCATTATGAGCAGAGAAGTGAAGATCATCAAATTTTTTACACTGAGGAATAACTTCATGAAATAGCTATTCCATTTTCCATTAGAAAGTCAGGATTTTGCCTCAAATATTTCCCTACACTTACAGGAGCAGCTGTCAGATACCATAAGTGCAGAGTAGCATATGATATAGGTAAGCATAATTTTATATTCTGGATAGCTGGAAAAGGTTGATGTAGTATTTAACTCTGCAAAATATTAAGAATGTATACTTACATTTAAGGTTTGTAAAGATGTGGAAACCCCTCTGTTAGCAATGTATTTATTCTTAAGTACTCTTGAAATTTGTTTTCTACTACACGAGTTCTCCAGCAGTAAGCCATGCCCTCCTTACTGAGAAAGCAAATACACATTGCCAATATAAACTAGTTTTGTATTGAAAAGGAAAGTCCTCAACAGACAACTAAAAATGAACATTATTTCCTGCTACAAATGCATAATTCTCATTAAAATAATGACTGAGTATTGTTGTAATGCACATCGAGCCAGAGCAGAACAGCATCATGTACCTGAGGTAGCCACTGACACCTGAAACACTGATCATTTCTCAAGGATCTTTCACCCCAAAACTGTATGAGTGACTTTGGGGCACTTCCCAATTCCCTGCTTTATGTATCATGGAAACACCCACAGTTTAAACTCAAACTTTACTAGTATATTTTTCCTGTGTTCAGTCTACATTTAGGAATCTGTCCATGTCAGCTGGTATTTCTAAATCTTAGTGACACTTTCTAACAAGCAATGCATTGGATTTCATAAGCTATTTAAATATGAAACATCACTGAAATCTCCTTGATCTTTTATCTTTTTCTGCTAGCTATATATATTTAAGAATATTCTCCTGTCTTTCCTTCTTTTCCTTCTGCTTGTCACAGAATTAAATCCTTCAAATAAGAACAGCATGACTTGTGCAACAATGATTATTATTCACAAGAAAATTGGCCCACCACACAGTATGTATTCATTTTTGATGTTTAAATGGGGAGCTTTTGAGGTTTGAACATCACTGTAGAAAACCAGAAACCTAAGCATCTCTAAACTCACTGTCACTGTACCCAAATCCTCTGCAGCTTGGCCCTTGTAGAAGTATTTGCATACATTCAAACCAACAGCAAACCTATGAAATCTGGCTTGCCTGGTGCTCTCCAGGCAGAGCTCTGAAGGGTGAGATAGTGAATAACTATACTTTACACCTCTGCCACATCAATACTGTGGCCTGCTAAAATAGCCATCTTTGGACAGAGTTGGAACAAGTGAGAAAAGGTGAAATGCAGGAGAAAATGTCACAAACCTTCAGTGAAAAGCTAAACATTGAAAAGATGTCATATAAAAATGGCACTAATGAAAAATGAGATTCAAATATGGCTGGCCTCAGAGGACATTTGCAATCACTACTGTGCTACAAAACACACAGCTCAGGCTCATCTCACTTTGAGACACAGCTTCTCCTGAGTTTCTGCTTCCAATCCAGATGAAAAAGGCTGCTCAAGAAGGCTCTTTAAAATTTGACCGACTGAATTCTATGACAGAAAACCTGAACTTTGGGAAAATTTACCATTTAATTTCATGGGATTTTAAAATATTTACCACAAGACAATAGCATTCCTTATTGACCTTTAGGGGGATTTTTTAGGCTCTTTTAATATTGACTTAGAATGCATATGAAATAGCTTCTAAAGGATAAAATTTAGCAGGGCTTGTTAAAGAGCCTCACTCAAATCTGTTTGGACAACCTTGCCTGCTACACATTTGGAACCTTGATGAGAGAAAGCCAGTAAGTGATGGTGGGTGGAGAAAGAAGATAAGAAACCTGCTCCTTTACCTGGTGGAGTGGCTGTGCTGGACAGCCTATTCTGCCCTGCAGCTAAGTGCAAAATTTCTTAGGGAATGAAGCAACAGACCCTGTTCTCAGAAACAGAGCCATTTGTGACCCAAGCAAGTCCATATCAGCAGGGATTTCACCACCCTCTGTACTTTTGCAGTTGGCTCCTTTTCTCTTCCTGTGTAGACAGAAATATCTACAGCTCTTGCAGTGCCCTTGTGAACCGACCTTGTGTCAGCACACTGGTGGTCCAGAACTGAAATGGCATCAACCTTTACTCCATTCTGCAACAATATCACTCTGCTCTGCTGGAGTGGAGGCACAAGCTATTTTTTGTCTGGGTTTTGAACAATTTAACATCATATCATGAGAAGAGTAGAAAAGAAGAGATTATATAAAGAAAAATGGGGTAAGAACTATGCTTCTATTTTGGGGGGAAAAAGAAGAACCTGTACAAGCAACAAAGACCGAACTTTTTGAAGAAGGGAGAAAGAATAAGCATCTGACTTCTAGAAACTTTTCTTTTAAAGATGAGAAAAATAGGCTTCTTCAGGGGGAAAAAAAAGACACATCCATAAAAACTACACACACTTCAGAGGTGGTTTTCAAGAACTTCTATATAACATCTACCACTTTACCATATCACCTCAAAATATAAATCTGATATGGTGCTTTTGATTCAGCTAAAAAGCTGTGCATGACACAGAGGAGCCTTAACAAGGTCATCACAGAAGTGTCTGCACAACACTGCTCCTTTTGCTTCAGTCAGAGAAGCGTAACCTGTATTTGAGCTCTTACCTCATTCCAAAACTGGCTGGGCCTGTTTTCCCTAAGCTCATAAATTTATGAAAATGTCAGCCACAACTAATCTGTGGCTTTGCAGGTATGCCAGGAGCATGTGCTCATAGCAGGACTTTCCAAATGAATCCTTGGAATGTAGTTTGGCCAGACTTGAGCTAAGGATAGCATATTCCCACAGTCACTCATGCTGAAGTAGGTTTCCCAAAGTAACTTTGATTTAAATTTTATATGACTACTGCTTAAGTACTATGGATACACTTCCTGTGAATTAATTACCAGCTTAGATGAATGGACAAATTATTATCTCCACAAAATAATTCGCTGCCCCCAAAATCTCCCTCTCCTGGTCATTATTGAAAGCAGAATACAAGTGCAGAATTCATCTAAGTAAATATTGCAATAAATCACCATTCAGGAAAGCCCTGGGGATCAAGAGGTTTTGTTTGGGTTTTGACTGTGGTCTTTCAAGTACTTGTTTCATAAGAATTTGGTCAGAATATTTGTTAGTTTTGCAGTAATGGTCTTTTTGTTCAACCAGTTGATGAAATTAAGGGGATAATGATACCAAGGTTTGATTTTGGACATTCCTATACACACATTAATCAAAAAAAATCATAAATTGGTTTTAATTTATTACATAGGTATGAAACATTCGTTCTGCATATATATCTAATGCTGTAGTATTATAACACAGCCTAACATGAATCAATCCTTTCTCTCCCTGCACTTTGTCTAAAATATGTTAGTCACATGTTTTACTGTGAATTTAGTGCTTTTTCTTGTGCTTTGGTTTCAGTAGGCTGGCAGTTTGCATGCATTATGAAATAGTATTTGATGCTCCATAGTTGAGATTGAAGCTGGATGAATTTCATCTGCACAGATACTCCGTTAGTTCCCAAAAAAAAAAAAAAAAAAAAATTGTAGATCTCAGATAAATTTTTAATTTAATTACAAAATCTCAATTTGGTAACTTTTAGGTGATAGGCAAAAAGATATCCTTACACTGGAAGGATTCATTATCAAAACATGAAGAAAAAAAATCCAAATTGTCCTGTCTGCCTTGAGTAATTGCAGAAGACTTCAAGTCTCTTACAAAAATAATTGTTATTGAAGGCTTCTGGTGGTCTTTTTGATTCTCCTGCATCATTACATAAATTCCCCCAACCTATGAAATTTATGTTTCCCAGCATAGACCCAGCTTGTTATAGATCAGAAACCTTCTTGCCTAAATAGACTATGCCTGTACTATGAAGAGATGTCCTGAACAGTATTAGCAGAAATAAAGCTCTGGGAGCTGCCCTTATTGTCCACTGCTCTGTGCTTTTGGCAGAAATGAGGGGCCCAGGTCACAGGCCGGTGCTTTGGGCAGCACTTATCCAGCAGAGGTGTGCTGCTAATAGAAATAATAAGTGGGAAATGCTACAGAGTATGTAGCACTGGCAGACTTCTTAAAGTCTTTTTTTGGGCTGCTTTATAAACGAAGGCTTAATAAGGCACTTAAGCTCTATCACCTCCTTTTGACACAAGAAAAAGGGAAATGTTCTCAAGAAAGAGGAAGCACTAGCAGTGAACTCTTCACCTACACATTAAAGAGGATCCCAGAATGATATCTGACTCACTTAGGTAACCACAGATAAAAAAGTAAGCCTGAAGGTTAGGAGAAGTTTGCTTATCAACACTTTGACAGTTTAGTTGCACCCTCTCATAGCTGTAATGATTAAACCCCCTGTTAGTGGTCAGGAAATAACAGTGGGCTGTGCCCAGGTACAGCACCCCTGTGGCCCTGGGCTCGTGGTCAGTCATGCTGAGGCTCCTGCCCTGGCTACCTCTCAACTCTGCAAGCCCAACAGCCTGGGTGAGGTTCAGCTCTAGAGGCCTAGACACACATGAGTACTTCTCAATATTGCAAAACTTATAAGGGTTCCAGCATGAAGATGTTTGTCTTCATGTGTTAAGTGTGTACACAATTCTACCTCCAGCATTTCTGCAGTGCAACACTGGTATTACAGTATTTCAATTCACTGTTTTCAATTATTAACATTCTCCATAAATTTGACATCAAATCAGTTCTGTGGGATTCTTGGGAGGAAAAGGGACATAAATTCCTTTCCTTTTGTGTCCCCAGCTCATGTCTGGGAGTCTGGGATCAGCACAGTATTTCAACTTTGACAAACAGAAGATGCTTGGAACTGGGTTAATAACTGCCTTGGGATTAGGAAACAAAAAGAAGTCAAGGTTTTAAATAAGCTATTTAGCAGCCATGAGACAAAGAAACCCTTGAACGCCACAGCTATGAACATGAAGCTGAAACTGTAGGCCCAAAAACTCCTTTGGGCAGGTTATCTGAAGAAAATCAGTGACACATATGTAAGTTCAAGCATGAAAGTTTTGTTCTTATGTGATTTAAACTAAAATAACCCAAATAATATTTCCTTTCTTGTAATGATCATATTCAAGTAAAATTCAAGCTGCCTTTGATTGAATTTTCAATAAAGATTGTTTCAGCACACATATTTCCTTCTTAATGGTCCCCTCTTCCAATAAAGCAAGAGTTTATTACATTTCCATAATTCTCTTGGGAGGAGTATGGCAGGTTTTTTTTCTTTTGCAATATAGATTTACCTTCCAATATCTTGCAAAACAGCTAAACTCTAGCTACACTGGAGTCAAATTGTGTCATTACTTTCCTGACAGAACTCTCAGATAGGTGAGACAAAATAATTATTGTTTACAATGAGTTTCTATATTTCATAAAAAATAAAACCTTATTTTCTGTTTATGCAAAAAGTCTCGCATTAAAAAGGTGGACATAAACAGTGTGTACAAACCACAGGGTTAACTTACTTCCTCAAAGGCATTTACATTCTTAATTGTATTTTGAAACAAAAAAAAAGATAGGATTTTTCTCTCCCAAATCAAAATATTCTTCACGTTTTGGAAAGTGCTTTTAGTATACATTGGGAGCTTTTGCGTTTCAGCCATCAGCACTGCCTAGGCTCCAGTTATAACATTACCTCCCTTTTCAAAACAGGTGTTCGTGCCTTTCCTCCATCACCTCCATGGAGAATGAAGGTACCATTTACTATTTCAAATAAAGACTTTTGTCTCTGTTCACAGCACTGGAACTTGAATCCCTCATAGCTTCTAACCTCTTGTGCACAGGCCATGGCAGAAGACAGTTATGGACTCACGATCCACTCTGGAAAAACACTCAACCAACAACACCCCCACCCTACAGCGCGACCCCTTTGTACAGTAATATCTTCTCAGATGTCACCTTTACCATGTGGCTGTCAGGTACTCAGAAAGCACAAGCAGCAGAGCAATTTGTATCACCAAGACCTAAGCAGACACCTGCCCAGTGTCCCCCATAGCGCAAAACACAAGCTGGATATCTAAACTCTCACCTGGTAAATGTTCCTTATCACTGATGTCTCAAACTCAAAATGAATCCCCCATCTCACTTCTCCAACTTTCAGCCATCTTACGCTCTTATACTGTCCCTTTCCTTGGAGCATCTTGCTATTCAACACCCCAATGGATGTCAGAAACTATAGGCCCATAAGTTCCTCTGGGCAGGTTATCTGAAGAAAATCAGTGATATATATGTAACTTTGAGCATAAAAGTTTTTTCTTAAGTGGCTTAAACTAAAAACAAATACAAATATTTCCTTCCTTGTAATGATCATCTTCAAGCAGAAATCACCTACCAATGACTGAACTTTTGAGAATTATGAACTTGAGAATTACGAATTTTTAAGGCATTAAAAAGTAAAGCAAACAAAGTTGTGGCAAGGCAAGGAATTACACACAGATTTAGCCAGTGCTGTGGTCAATGCACAGCTCTGAGGATTGTCATTGGACATTGCAGGCTTTTCAGGTTGCAGAGCAGGCAGGCCCTTCAGAGTCTAGGCAAGACCTAACATAACAAAGAAGACCAGAATTTTTAGATATTTATGACATTCCAGAGTGATGGGGGCTGAGATTTCAAGTGCATTTTATGTTTTTGACATTATCCAGCTTCAGATGGGATCACTGCAAGCAGAGACAACTTCCCACAGGGAAGGCAATTTCCACAGAGCAGCCTGTTTATCTCCTCTCATCATTTGTTTCATTTCCCAAGGAACCAGATGCATCTATCCCTAATAAAATTCTGGCTGAGAAAAAACATTAAAATTGATCCCATATGCGGTTTAAATAAAGAATAAGGGAATGTGTCTTCTTAACAAGCTTGTGTGAGATGTGTAGGTTTGGACCCTCCTGAGCATGTCCACACACACCAGTGCATGTGCACGGCAGCAGGGATTCGTGTCCTGCTGCTGTCTCCTGGTATCACAGGTAAGAGCAGGGACAGGGACAGTGCAGACACATGCACTGCTTTGCAAGCTAAGGACACTGCAGATTTCCAGGGTTGGAGTTGTTCTCCTTGGCACTAGCTGGTGTATATATTGAGTCTTCTGTACCTGTAACAGAGCCCTCACCCTCATTTTCTAGGTCTGCTCCTACTTACCTGTGCTAGGTATTATAAAGCTGCTACAGGGCTGCCCAGCTCTCCTGGAATTGCTTCTGCCATAGATTTTTAACACTAAAAGGTTCACTGTCACTGTGTGATCTTCCAAAGTTCCAGCTCCTGCTACTTGCAGCATCAGACTAAAAATTTAAATTCCTTTCCATTGTTTTTTACTCTACTGCCTTGAGCTGTCTGGATGATAAGCATTAATATAAATGATTACTTCAATTATTAACACTGGTGACTTTTGCTAAAACGCAGCAAGGAGGAGAAAAGCATAGTCAGGATGCTTTGCTAATAGTAATAATCAGACAGGAGGTCTCAGTGGGAAGGGAAAAACATGGAGTTTTATTATCTGGGAGTTCAAACAGGGAGGCGGAGGAGAAGCAGAAAGCAGAAGGGGAAGGATTTGGTGCATGTTCCACTTCTACCTCTGTGTCCCATGGTACTGTCATGTAAAATGTTACAGAGAATTTAGTGAGACATGAAGCCAAGAGAGACACTTGGTCTGGCCCAGCACAACAATATTCTTACTTGGCACACTTCTAAAATGCTCTAAATGCTATGATTCCCAAAAAGACAACTAGCTTCTCAGGTAGTGTTCTGCAGTGTTTATTTTCCCTGGATTGAACCTCTGAGGATTACACACCGTTACAAACCACTTGTGTCTTGCCAAGCTTATTTCAAGTGTTTGGATTTATGACAGTGCTCAGGCAAGGGACTGAATAGGTAAGCAATCTTCTCCCCCTGGGGATGATGGCCTTGGTCTGTGCAATGAGCAGGTTCCCGTTTTCTCCTGATTGCAATCCCTATGCTGAGTGGCAGGTGGGGAAGATAGCACAGAGGAGAGAACAGCAGGTCTCCCTCCCGTATCCAACTACATTCACTCCACTTTGGGGTGAATGCTGTAGCTCTGTCTTGATCTCACTCAGGGAACAGCCCAAAAAACACCAGAGTGAAGATTAGCAAAATAGGAGCCCAATATGGCAGGATGCTCAGGCAGAGAAGCTGCTCCCCTCCCCAGAGCACTTAGTAATTTACCATCTGGTTGATCTACAGTTCTCAGTCAGTTTCAGCCACACGGTTTCCACAAGGAATATGACAGCAATTAATGGTGATTTTCTCAAGGGGAGACATTTCTGTAGTGTTGTCACTCATGGATGAAGTCCTGCATTCTGGCTGGAGCAGCAGTGGCTTGGGTGATTTCCAGCTTTGCTTCTCAGTACATGGAGCCCTGGTAGCTCAAACACAGAACAACGTGAAACCACCAGGATTTTCAACCTATCTCCCAAAACTTCTGGTCCAGAATTTTAGTGCAAGACTAGTAGTGTACTGGGTGAAATACAGTAAAGAGGTTAATTAGGGTTTATTTACTGAGTTGTGAAAAACTCTCCATTCTCTTGTTGAGATGCATTGGTTTTGTTGCTGCCAATAACATCTGTAACTGTTATAAATAGCTGTGCTGAAAGCAGTGTCCAGGGCACTTGAGTCTTTTACCACCCACAGTTAGTGGCATCTCTCATCCTCAGTTCCTTCCCCTGGCTTGTTCAATTCCCTAGCACACAGCTCTCCTAACCCAGAGGATGGGGAGATTCTCCTCATGGCCATTCTCCCCTTCCTCTCTAAACCGAAGGAGGAGCACCTTGACTAGGCTGGAGTGTATAAGATGGACCATCCAAGCTGACCTAGGCACAGCAGCTTTGGGGAGAGCAAGTACAAGCAGGACACCCACAGCTGGCATGGATGCTCTGTGCTGCTGCAGTGGGTCTGAGACACTTGGTAGTGGTTAAATCTCCTCAGCTGAACACTGAGGGTTGGATTTCCCAGACAAGAGTTTTTATTAATTCAGTCTTCATCATTTTTAGCAGACAAAGCATGTGAATTGAAGTGCTAATCCTGCTCCCCCAGTATTAATTATCTTCTTTGATGGGACAGCTTAAAATGCACTGGGCCCTTTGAGGCTGGGGCAAATAATTGATGCTCATCACTTGCAAGTCTGTCTGCTCTCTGAAGGGCTCCACTAAATGCCTGAGGAAGGCACTTCCTCTGCTTTCCTCTCCTGGAATAGAAAACCTTGACAATACTGCCTTGTGATACTAAGGCTCTCCCTCTGCCTGAATTAAACAGGTGATGACTGTCAGCAGCACAATGGCTTTTACCCACGAGGGTGCCCACAAGCATGACCTGGCAATGCTCCCTCTCCTTCCAACCCCAGCAGGATCTCTGTCCAGACACCAATTGGGTGATCAGTGACCTTCCCCAAGGATCAAGTGGCAGCTCTCCCCAGCTGCACTTTACACAGCACCAGGCACTGCAATTAGCTGTGATGTAATTAGGAGCAAGGAGCAGAACATACTATGAAGACATGGTTTGGGAGCCTGAGGCAAAGGCTTTTTTCCATCAGCTAGTGGGCTGAGTAACTTAGAAATTCTTAAATAAGTGGTGCTGGGCCCTAGAAAGAATTCAGACTATAAGAGAAGAAATTTTATCTTTGTTTCATCTGAAGAAAAAAACAATAAAGGGAGGTAATAAGAAGTTCCCAGGGGCTTCTTTTAAAAGAAGTTGATCATAAACAACATGAAATAATATCAAAAACTCGGGTATAAAAACCCATGCAATCTGACCTGTGTTGACTAGAGACTTTCCTCTGATAACAGAATAGTTGAAAAGCTATGTTAAAAGGAGGTAAATACTCTAAAAGGTAAGATCTAAGAAACAATTACCTCACTGCTGTGCTTCTGATGAGTTCAGACAATGGCTGCAGTTTTCCCCACACTGAAAGAAGAGGCATTTTTCAAGTTACTGGAAGAGCATTTGTTATCCTCTCTCCTTATCGTGGGAGTCACGAGGACACAGCATGGAAAGGGCAGGTGGGAAAGCCTGTGGCGGGGAGGAGCTGCCACCCCAAGGTGGGTCAGAGGAGGAACACCCAGTAGCCCCCCAAGACTGCTCTCACCAAGGGTTGGCAATAAAGCCCAGAACCACCCCAGCACATGGAAAGGCATATTCATGCAAAAATTATCATCTCACCTCGGGGAGTAGATTCTGCTTTCCTACCATCTGCTTGTTCTATATTTACTGTACAGTGAAGACTGAAATTCATTAGAATAAGTAAGTAAAAGACCAAGCCATATGGGTTCCAGAGTCCTTTGAATTATCTGCAGGCTCATCAGGAATCACTCAGCTGTCTAAGTGAACACTGAGATCTCACAGAGCCAGTGACACTTCCATAGAGGTAACTCCGTCTCTCTCTTTCTCCTGTAGATCCCCTCAGCTTAGAAGGAAGCCCAGCATTTATTTCATCAGTATTGGGCAATCTCACACTTCAGAGCCACAGCTCATCAGCACTGAGGAGTGAAAGGGGTACCAGCACTGCCACAAAGGACAGCAGGTGCTGTGCCAGGTCCACGTTCAACTGGAGAGCTCATCCCCTCTCCTGGCTTGTTAGCGACTTCAGACCTCACTTTCTGGATGCTTTGGTCCCCCTGACAGAAAGTCAGCACCTGCCAGGCACAGTGACAGTACAACCCTCCGGATGAAACAGCACAAGCCCTTTTTGAAGTCAATCCTCAGTAAAAATGTATGAAGTCCTAAGAGGGGGAGGGAGACAGGAAGCCTCTGGGGTCTGGTTGAAAGAGGCAGATGTGAATACCTCTAAATGACATATTTGAATTTGATTCCTTTCATTAAGCAAAGGTCTTTGTTGCCTTTATACCTGCTTAGGAGACAACAGAAAGGAGGCATTGTTGTCAAGCCATTATGCACAGTCAGGAATCCACATCAATCACTCCACACTGGCTGCTGACCATCTCAGACAAAAAGGGCACACCCCACTTTGAACTAGCATGATGGTTAGAAGCCACTTGTAAATTAGTGCAGATAACCTCAGAAGACTACGGCTGGCTAACACAAATGTGGTGACTCAAAAAATGAAAAAATTAAAGGAAAACATAATCAATAATTCAGGAGATTTTCTGAATGAGATATGATTCAGTGTGCTCCAAACCCTCAGCTCTCATCTATTCTCTTTCTGCTTACAGCTCACTGAAGCAAGTTAAACATTTTTTTGCTCCCTTTGATGAATATATAAACAGATGAACTCATTGAAGTGGCATGGCATGATAACATGTCTTTATGGTACTGGACATACACAGCCCTATTTAGCTATCACCATTAGCAAGGGTCCTCTGAGATGTATTGCCATACTGTAATGAAGTCCCCATTGTATCCAAGACCAGTCCCCATCCCTGACAAGTGTCACACTGGCTCTGCCATGCTCAGTCATCAGCTAAATATGAAAATGCAGTGCATAAAGAAAATGCTACTTCAATGTCTTTGCAATTTATGGCTGTAAATATTTCCTCATGGGATTCAAGGGTAAATGGTGTCTCCATTCCTCTTTGCTCACAAAGAGGTCCACAAATTTTACATTAAACTTAAATGACTTATATAAGAAGTAAAACTCAAAATTTACTCCCCTGCTTCCTCCATGTTTTTCATAAAGGATTGAAATGTCCTTTGATAATAACCCAAGCCAGTTCCTCAATTTGAAATTGAACTAAACACTTACTGTATAGAAATCTATGGAACATCAACTAGGACTGTTTGAAAAGCTTTCTGTTCCGTGATTAATAGATTATTGAATTCAGAAATAAAGGTTTTCAAAACATAGTCGTTTAGAGCTGGACAAAAAGGCAATTACTTTTTCAGTCCAAATCTTTTCAGTTAAAATATTTATAATAGACTTTGAAAAATTACAGGATGAGCCTTAAATGTTCTGTCCTCTTCATTTTAGGGAATGATACTTTTGCCCTAGAAAGGACTAAATTGATGCAAAAGTGACTCAGTCTCTAAAGTAGCTGGTAAACATCAGGCTGATAGTGTGGTTCTACTCTGACAAGTTGCTATATAAAACTGGTAGTTGAACATACCCCTTTTGTGGTATTTCAAGCCATAGCAAAGCAGGGCCAAATACTAAATACCTTCTGCTTCTTATCCCTGTTAGCCCAGCACAATTAATGCAACCAAGGGAGAAGGAACTGCACTAAGGCTTTTCTGCATTTTATTTGGACCTCACTGGGATAATGGAGTGGCTCAGCCATGACAGGAAGTTCAGCTGGAAGAGGCAATAGCCTATTAAGGCTGATAGACCTCTAATAAGCAGACCTTCACTAAGATACTGAAATAAAGAAATGACTGTGTGCTATTCCAGATCAAAGACTTCAAGACCTCAGTCTGCCAGAGCCATTATAAAAAGTAACATTTTATATAGAGTTGCCAGAGGAAGAACTGGGGCATTATTATGGCCATTTAAAACAAACAAACAAACAATCATATAACAAATGAATAACTAACCAGAGGCCATAGAAGAATAGATGCACTAAAGAAAAAGCACAGACTGCCACTCTATTTAGAAATAATTATGTACCATTTGAAGGAAATACAGTGAAGTATAAACAACTGAGGTCAAGCAACAGATTCCCAGTTTCAAAGCAAAATGTGCTGCACTATTTAAAGTTTTTAATGCAGATTAAACAAGTGCAAACCAAATCCAGTTCCCACCAAAATTTGTGATGGGAATTGATTTGGAAGAGAAAGATATCTTCCCTGGAAATTCAATGCAATTTTTTTCTTCCTCTGTAGAATGAAAAAGAAGAAATGTTACTGCATTAAGTCTACCTTATAAATAACTACAACAAAAGGAGAAAAAGAGATTGCTGCTCAGAGTAAAGCTGTTTCCATAAGTGTATATGCTCATAAAGGACTTCTCTGAGATGGGTGAAGATGGATATGGATAGGTCTAGTACATAGGAGTGGCTTCCAGGACAGCTTTAAGCATCAAGCTTAGAGGAAAATGTACTACACAGAACACTCTAAACTCGGTATAAAAGGACAGCATGGGAGACAAACAATAGGGGCCCCACTTCCTGCAAGATTGTTCCATAAGCAGCAGAAAAGGCACTGGGGTGCACTGAAGGGCCCAATTCCTAGCTCCTGACAGGCCAGACTGACTCGGGAGGCCACTCCTCAGACCCTCCTGTTGTTCTCATTTGTGCTAGAAGCTCATGTTCTTTTCCCCTTGCCAGGACAACTGATCATATCAAAACCAAGAGACCCCTCATCTTCTAAGTGTCAGCTTCACCAGATGGCATAGCTGAAAGGACTGGTAATATCTGCATTGGTAACATCTGATGCTCACAAGACCGGGGGAGGGAAAGAAGGGGTACTGCAAAAAATATTGCGCTTGGCAGGACGAAAGAGAAAAAGTGTTGGAAAAAAAGAGACTGGATGCTGGTGTAGTAGGACCCTCTGGAGGAGTGTCCTATTTCAGGATCTCCCTCACTAACTACTCTCTTGCATCTCATTAACTGATGGAAGTGGGGACAGAATGTTAAGAAATGTGAGGGCTCAGTGCATTGCCCACGTGGAAGGCAGTTAAACAGGCAGTTCCAAAACTGAGCCATTGCTTCCACCTGAGCCATTGCTTCCACCTTTGATCAAAGAGTAACTCATAATCCATGAGAAACTTATGAAATATTTAAGGTGAATAAAAACCCAAAATATGGTGTCTTGTAGTTGCAAAGCCAAAATGAAAATTCTGCCTGAAGCGAGAGGAGTGCAAACTGTGCTATTTCTGAATCTGATTTTTACAGATATACGTGGGTGCTCCCTTTAATGCCCTTTTAGAAACCTGGGAACCCCATGACTTTCTGGAATACTTCAACTGGAAAACTGTCCTTTTATTGAGCTTTTGATTAACTTCAAAATACAATAGGTTTGTGGAGATTTTTGTATTTCATGCACTATCTACTCCAAATTTAGGATATTATACAAGGATTTAAACTGAACTGCACACATGAAATATTTTCTGAAACATCCATGGTCTTACCTATGTACCCTTCACTTTTCCCCACAGCTTGAAAACAAAGCAGCAGTATGCAATGCAGCCAGGGCACAGAAAGGCTGGCTGTTCATAATACATCACCAAAAGTTCACTCTCTTACCAGGGAAATATTTGCATTATGCTACTCTTTTTCTTAAACTCTCTATGCCGTATTTCCTTTCTACTGATGGATTAGTATCATCATACACTGATATTCCTCTTTTCTCATTGCTCCAACATGGGTTAATATATGCAAGGCTTTTTATCTGATGATCTTTTCAGAACTTGGAGAGAAATTAGGACAAACCCAGTAATCTCTTTTTGGCATCTAAAAGGTTGGTGCTATAATAGCAAACATTTTTGATGCCTTACCTAAAACTAGTTTCTGTGTAGAATGAAGGAAAGAGTAATTCTCAAGAGTAAGTCTCAAGTAGTCTCAAGCATTTTGCTTAGACTTTGATGAAAACACTTGTATCCTTCCAGAATGTGGTATGTCTTCAAAATCTCTGATACAGAAACTAGAAGAGGTCTCCTGGTTTAGGAAACAAAATGCCACATAGAAAACTGCATTCTTTCTTCTGTATTTTCCTGGAAATGCTGAACAAGCCAGATAACCAATATTTTCTAAGGTAATCAGAATCTGCTGTCAGTAAATAAGGCCAAGGTTTACACAGTGAACATGAAGGAACAGATAAAAGTACTCCATAACTGATCAGAACACAGGGCATGAGACAGAAGCCCCATGACAAGTATGGGATGATGTAAATCAAAGATTGTCCCATAAAGCAGACATAAGAGGAATTAAGGTGCATAGACAATCTTAATTCTGGCAACTACCAGTTTTGTGAAAGTCTGACTGCAATTTAGCAATTAATTTAAAAAAAAGTACATGGAATACTCTCAAAGTTTAATTCAGCAGTTTATTTATAGGAAAAGCTGTACCTGAGCCATGGTATAGTCAAGATAGCATGGCTGGTCAGCTACTAGAGCACATAGCAACAAGTCAAGAGTTAAAACCCTTGCTTGGACACAGGTTTCTGTGTAACCTGAATTATCTAATTCATTTCCTATGCTATAAAGTAGGAATAATGATATTTCCTAAGTATTTGTGACAATAATTAATTTTTATTTCCTAGAACATGAGATCTGTCAAGGAAGTGCTCCATGGGGGAAAAAAAAGTAAGTAAATATTAATCATCACATCACTAACAACACTACAATTTTTTCTGCGCTTCACATACTCCTGTCTTCTTAGTGCTTCATGTAAATTCTGTGACTTTAAAAATACAACACAGTATGTTAAATATGAAGCTGAAACAAGAACCTCAAGGAAGAAAACATACTCTGCCTAGAATTTAAATTAATACACAGATAGCATTTACTATGCTACCAAAATAATTTAAATGATCAAGAGTTCATACATGCCCTAACCTTAGCACTGGCTGCTTTATTGAGAATTGGTTCCTCACATTAAACTCCTAATGGGAAAAGTCTATGTTTCCAAAACACGAGCTTGTTTTTTCTAGGATTTAGTGATTGTGCTCAATGCACACTGGTGAGAGCAGGCTTCAGAGCTGCTCAGAGTTTTAGTGTACAACAGGAAAGAACCAGCCTGCTCCTACTTGAGCCATATATGCCTCCTGCTGGCTAAAGCATCTGACTCTTCTCATTTGGGTTGACAAACCAAATTCAGTTGAATAATATGTTGATTATTCATCTGGAAGAAAAAAAAAAGGCAAAGCATTTTTTCCCCTTTGTAAGCCTTTTTTTTTTCATTTGAAGTAATAGATGGCTCCTCTAACTTTCAGGGAAAAGTTCATTTTAAATGGAAATGTGACATTTGCTTTCAGATTGAAAAGATAAAATTAATTCCAATTTAATTTGACTGGAGGGTTTTTTCTGCTTTTGTATTTCACTGCAAAGATATTACTTCAATTTGGTTTGACCCACAAGTGGCTTTTTATTTTTTGGCTTCCAGAGGTTATCTTTGAATTGAAAGACCAGTAACTCTGAGCTCCAGTTTTACCAAGATTTCATCTCTTTTCCAGTCGGTCCTTAGCCCAGGTTTGTCATAGTATTTTGCTAGCCTTGTGCAATTTTGCATCTAATGTTTGATCAAATCCCTATTTCAAATCTGATCTAAACACAGTATTCCTTAATCCAATCTACTTCTACTTTACTTTCCTAAAATAATTTTTTTAAAATAAATCTTATTATTTAGCAGAGTTTGCTTCTCTGGAAAACTACTCCTAGTACCCATCAAGATATAGCAGAATTTTTGTTACAATGAAGCAAAAACGTAAGGATTTTGTTGTTATGGTTGTTAAAATACTCAAAGTATTTCAGTCTCTAAATGGACAAGAGATGCCAAAGAAGGGCCCTGATCACAGAAGAAGAAACCCCACTTCTGCCGACCCTGCAGCAGCCCTCATTTAATGCTGGCACTGCAGTGTCCCCGCCACACCCACCTGTGTCACAGTAACACGTTCACATCTTTGCCCGGCCAAGGGACCCCGACATATCTGGATTTATGGCTTGACAGGTTCACATTTCAACCGATGCTTTCTGACTTTCTGCTCTCCAGATGCACATTGATTGTGAGGCAAGTTATTGATGACTACACTAATGGACAGGAAAACCTCCACTAAAGAGTCTTCATTTTCTCCCTACAAGACAGTTTTCCTTTCCAAACCACACAGTGCTGTTAAACGAAGTCCCTTTTTTAGGTCCATAAGCACCTGTAGGTCTTCTTTTCATTCTTTGTACACACTGGCCAACAAACTGATCAAATAACTAAGTAATGCCAGGAGACACAGAGAAGAAAAGACTTAAAAGACTTAACTATTTCCTCTTATTAAGCTACAAGGTTTGACGTGTATCTCTTTATTTCTTTGGAACTTCTTTCAGTACCTGAGAGCATCCCCAGTGTACTGGTTTCCCCATCATCTGGATGCTTAATGGCAGTGTATTATACATGTTAATAGGAGATATGTCTGTCTAGACCAATATGCAGAGATCCCCACACCAGAGATGGCCGTTGCTTAAAACAAAGAGCCTGAGGATCACAAATATGGTGGTCACTATGATTTCTATAGAAAGTACCTCCATTTTCCTGGCCTTCACAGCTTGGCCTTACACACAAAAAAACCACCAGTAACTACTTTATAGAGAGCCCAGATTAAATTTACTGTAGGCAAGCCCCTTGTTATAGGCATTAGTGAGGAGCAGACAAGCAGGAATCAGAAATCCAGGGAGGGATGTGTGACTAATGATGGGCAAGAGACATTGCCAAGCACAGCCCAAACCCCTTTTGCCGTTGCATTACATTGGCTTGTTTGGTAACTGCCAAAGAAGAGCTAACGAGCTGGAATTGCTTCATGCAGGATTGCAAGTAGGCAGGGCTAATTTATTAGTACTCAGCCTGAGGGAGGGAGGTCCATTCTACAGAAAGGAAGCCACCTATTTTCATAGATTAGTGAAGGCTTAGAAAGGCAGGAAACTTAAGCAATCAAAAGCAGAAATGAAATTATTCATTTAAAGCTCTTGTTAGGAGGTGAAATATAAAATAACTTCCTGCTAAAAAGGAAATCATAGTTGCAGAATGAGCTACCAAAAATTTTATTTTCTAGTTTAAGACAAGCCCAGATTTCAGGGAGATTCCTCCTCTTTTCCTTCTCATGAGAAATGCAGTCATATACCTTTCTTCAAACAGTAAGACTTGCTGTTTCAAAAACAACATGATAAATGTTGTTATAAATCATTCTCAGTAGGCAGCTATGCTGAAGGAATCCAAGGGGAAAAAAGTGACAGTTGCAGCCTACAAGGGGGTATTTGTTGCTATTTTGTATTTAGTTGGGTTTTGTCTTTTTTTCAGCTTGACAAAATATGTTTAGTTTGTCAAATTGAGCTACACCAGAATAAGAAATGGAAATAAAAGAATATAATTGGCTTCACAGTACAGCATGAATTCCCCACAAGATGGACCTGCTCTAGGATAAAGTCTGAACTAAATACCTGAGTAGGCTGTTGTCTTTCAGCCACCCCTGGTTGGAGGATTAAGCAGTTTGGTGTAAATCTGACAGCACAACTTGTATCTTTCAGCACCTAAGGCTGAAATCTTGCTGTTACTCAGACAGCACCTATTTCCCTTGTTACAAAACACACAGTCATCATTTGTTTGTGCTTAATCCCTCAAACGTCTGCTGCTCTATTCACTGTGGAGGAGTTATCGATTAGCCCGGCTCCAGCCTCTCCAAAGGCTTCAACACATGTGACAGTGATTGCCAGGGCTCTTGTTTTTCCTGCTGTGACATCTTAAAAGTCACTCCCAAATCTGTAATATGACATCATAAAAATGATCTCATGAGGTTCCTGTCTGTATTTAATGACTCTTTGCAAAACAGCCTCAGTTTATGTGCTGTTTTGTTTCTTTTTCAATCATTTCAATCATTTCAATCACATTTCCAGCTTGTGCTCTGGAATGCACTGTGTGTGTCTTTCCCACAAACCCTTGTAGGAAGAAGAGATTTGCAGGCCCAAACTCTGTCCTTTGTAGAATTTTCTGTCTCTTTTTCTGCCCAGATACTCATGCAAGGGGGAAGCAATAAACCTGCAACTCTAAGATCTTTGCATACTGCTTACAAAGGATTAACAGGAAGCTGACTTTCTCCTCACTGGATTAGCTCTGAAAGGTTAACAAGAGCAAAAGGCACTATGCATGTCTTAATTTTCATTGATGCCACCTGCAAAAGCATGAAATGCACAGAAGGCCAGATATATTCAATGAAATAGTGGCATAGGGAAAAGCTTTTGCTCTGTGACTGCTGTTGTTATTTGGGATTAGGGGGAAGGGGGGTGTTGCTGTTATGTTTTGTTATGGTGGGTTTTTGGCTTTTTTCCCCCTCAGGAATTGCAGTAGTCCTATTTTTCTCCACTTTGGTTGCACATGGGAGTCAACTGTTCACCTCAAGAAACATTCAGATTTCTGCTGACAGGTAGAACTGTGTTGCTCAGTTTACACTCTTCTCTTTTTAAAGTGATTCTAATGGTTGTAAATGAGAGAAGGATCACAGTTTTGGACCCCCACCAATTAAGCTATTTGGCACACTGTGGCTCAGTGTAATGGAGTGGATATTTTAAACAAGTTCTTCATATGCACAACCAAGATTCACAGTCACCACATGCTCTGGAATGTAATACAGTCTTAATTTACTGCTTTATTCTTCCCAAAGAGGTAACTGTACTTAGGAGGAAATAGTGGCACAGGTCCATTTAGCTAATTGCTTCAAGTCAAACTTACGGTGTCCATCCATCCTGTTTAAATTGGGTTCAGTAATGACATTTACATTGTTCTGCCTCAGAAATGGCACTGTCAAAAGAGTTCTCCATCAAGAAAAACATCAGCACCTTGTGCCAGAATGAAAGGAAGGGATGACCCAGAGGCAATCTCCTACAGTGGGGAAAGTCTCTAGGGTCCCCCATGGAAATGATCTAAAGCTTTTCTGGAAAGCAGTGACAACTGCCAGGCCAAAAAATGTGCTGTGAAATCTCTGTGGGATATTCCTCCCTAAACTACGCACTTTCAGTATGTTACTGTATTATTATATAGTAATTTATTGTTTCTAGAGCAACTTTAATTGGTTTTCTACCATGTTAACAATTTGTTTCGAAACAGTTGGTGTTCTGCAAAACAGCAGACTGTACTGAGAAAATAATTTTTAAGCAAGAATCTTAGTGGGACCCCCAGCATCCTGAATATAGGTTTTGGAGAAAAAGAAGGTATTCACAATTTCTCATACATCCACCTTTCGGCTTTTGCTGGTTTTTTGGGGTTTTTTCTTCTTTCCTTTGTCTTTCTCAATCACTTCTAGGAACAATGACTTGGGTCAGTTTGCTAAATAGGTCCGTTTTCTGGAGGACTCCAGAAACTTAAGTACCATCTGTATACCCCCTGCAACAGGTCACAAAGTCAGAGCAAACAGCTGTAGCTTGATGAAGTCTGGACCTGGAAATCAATTGAACAAGTAGAATGTGCATAAACTAGAAAATGCAAACAACCATTTTTGCATGAAAAATGAGTGATACAGAGTAGCTAAAGTAGGTCCAATTAAAAGACTCATGATCATAAGGAAAGAGAAATAATTTTGGAGATGGAGGTGGGCTTTGGAGAAATATGTCTTGACTGGCACAGTTAATACACAAGTAGCAAGAATCAGTATGGACTGAGTAGCATAAACAGCATATAAAAACTAGCACAAAAAAGGGGAAGATTGTTTTGCTCCGTCCAGAGAAGGTTTTTTTCTTTATTTTTTTCTCTCAAAGTCAAGCGAAGGTTTGGCCATGAGGGGTCCCTATACACACTATGCAGAACTATGAACCATGCTTACTGTAATTTTTTATCACCCCCATTTGCTGAAAAAAGGAACATAGTTCAAGAGTATGCACCCCTCTGTGAGTGGACTGGCCTGTGCTGCAGTTTCCCAATCTAAAGGAAAAACAAGACAGCGAGGGAATCTGAGGCCTCACACAGAAATCAGTCAATACACAAACATCCAAAAAGCTGCAAAAAGGCAAAAGATATCACAGCAAAAGACAACCCCAACTTTGTCTGTGCTTCCCAAAGTCAAAAACCTTCACCTCCTCTCCCCATCAGTAATTTCTTCCAGTCATCCCAGCAAATAATTTCTTTGGAAAGAAACTTGGAAAGAGAGACAGAGCCTCCTCAATGTTCTGTTTCTTGCTTCCCTATTGACTAGTCACTAAATGCAGAAATGGCTCAGTATGGGTAAAGGGACGACTGGAAATTTAAGTCTCTCTTTTGAAACCAGCCCAGCACCATGGCTTCCCAAATTACACACCCAGGAAACATGGGAATCTGGATCATCAACCAGGGAGAAAAGGTAGAAGGGGCAAAACCAAGCCCAAAGGTCCAGCAAAAGTGATATTACCAGCAAGGCACAGTTTTCTAGAGATATGCAAAAGAGAAGGTTAATTACATCCCCTTGCTGGATGATTAGACAACAGAAAGATTTAAAAAAACAACAGGAAAAGTGTTTTCATCTGGATGGTCTTTGTTCCAATTTTTTTTTCAATCTTTTAAAACATTACATCATAAAATAACAACAATAGCAGCAAAACTTATCAAGATGGTACAAGCAAATTCTGCTCTGCACCCTGGTAATGACATTTATGAAACTGTCATTTTTCTGAGAATGACTTTCTAAAGCACCATTAAATCTTACAGAAAGAAAGAAAGAGGGACAGAGACAAGAAAGTAGATAGAACATCCTTGCAACTGGTTTTACTGATTGTTTATAGTATAATTTTAAGTTGATCAGGAAAAAATAGTAGAACAGCATCCCAAAAAAGTGTTTCCCCAAATTTTAAGAAACTTCTTTTTCAAACAAAAAGCTGAAAATGACTAATAGTGGTTTCTCAGTACTGTCCAAGGTCCAGATCAAATTCTACTAGAATTTGGAAAAAAATCACTCTAAAACTACATTGATACACTGCCCTGAATAAATTTAAATTGTTGGGAAGATATGAATCTAGACTGCTTTTTTCTAATTAAAGCTACTATATTATTCCAGGATCTAAGAAACTGCTAAATGGTAAAAGCTGGTATGTTTGGCTTACATCTCAAAAAAGCGCCATAAGCCTTCCTCTTGAGCGCACCCAGCTCTCACAATAAAAAGGACTTTGGGGATAGAACGTATTTGGGAGACAGAAGTATTCTCTCTCACATGCCAAGTATCATCTGCCTTTGCTTTGCTCTCAGGATCAGTAAGGCAAAGCAGATACTCTTTGCCTCAAAAGGCTAAATGCTATAGCAATGTGCACTTTCCCCCAAAAGCAGCAGGCCCGTTATTTCCTGGTGATAAGACTTAGCTCAGATGTGACTTGTAACCAGAGATGAGGGAGCACAAGAAGTTCACATCTACCTGCATGGAGCGAGGAGGCACCACCAGTAAATCTGTGTGCAAGAACCAGTTATGTGTGCCATGTGAGAGGTGTTTGCATGGGGCCGTTCTTCAACTGGTTCCTGAGAACTCAGTGTGGTGGGTAAGACTTGCCTTTAGAGTGACCTTCCCATCCCAGCATGATCCAGCTCACAGACTATGCACTGGCTACATCAGGACAACCCCAAATTCGCTTTTGCAACTGCTTCCTCAGTGATTTCAACAACACAAGTCAACAGAGACTAACAACGTTATGAACTGCAGTGGCAGGAGGAAAAATATGATCCAATTCAGCAGTGGTATTAAGGAGAGTAACTTATTGGTGGTAGAGTAGATAGGGACCTTGGGAAAATTTCAGCAACCCAAAGGAATTTTCAAATCTACATTTTTTTGCTGATGCATTTCAGCCAATCAGTTTCATACATTAATCTACAAGCCTTTGAGTTCCACAGATTTGTGTTGATTTTCCATGTGTTTTCATTGATACTTAAATGCCTAGGGAACTGTTTCTGAAACTGAGCTCATTTGTGTTTAGTGATATAACGCCATTCCAGTAAGTATAAATTGCACAGCAGAGATGAGTTAAAACAGCAGGTCTTTGCCATAAAAAGCTAAAAAATAACAAGCTAGCTTCACTTTACTGCACAGACTTACAGGGGAAGATTTTGGCCTTAGATTAGACAAAACATAGCTCAGGACAAGTAAATGCACAGGGAGGACTGAAGCTGTCCCCAGTCACCTTCAAATTCGTATCTGTTTAGTAGGACACTTCCTGCTCTAGGTTAGTACACAACATAACATGATGCCTGGTCTTTGCCTGTAATTTATTTCTAGTGGACAATGGGAAAAGTGAGAGTAGCAGACATCATGCAACCTGACAACACAAATAAACCCCTGAGAAAACCAAAGCTGGCAAAGAAACGGCCCATGTACAACATAAATACAAATACTTCCAAAAAATGCAGGGTTTTTAAGGACAGGGTTTTTAACAACCTGAACTCAGACATAATATCACTTGTTATGGGTTAGAGATTTCTACAGAAAGTCTCTGGCATAGTCCTTTAATGGCTTTGGAGGAAACACACTGGTACTAGAGACATCATAAAGACAGGCAGCAGAAGCTCAGATGATTTACAGTTTCATGGCAACAAGCAAAATCAGGTTTCATGAATATAAATCACTGAGGGGGATTATTTTATTTACTATTATTTCTAGGATTTATTAGAAACAATGTTCCCTATTAAGTGGTAATGAAATTACAAATCTTTTGAAAAACAGTATCTGCATGAATTCAGTGATGGTTATGATGGTTAATGGTTCAGGAGGATCCCCAAAGTGGCATAGCAGAATTCTCCTGCACAAGCCAGTGGAAAGTCAGACTGCAGAGCTGAAAGCTGTAGGAGTACAGCAGCTGAGCTGTCCTCTGTGTGTGAGGGGTGCAGCTACAGAAAATCCATGTTTCCTTTGTTCTTTCAGGTCCCAATTCCCATGTCAATGTTATGCTCAGGGCAGGATCTGAGAGTTAAAGTGAGTAACCCACCCTTTTGTTTGACTTCGTATTTTCAGGCTGCTGGGAAAGGGCCTAATTTAGAGAAATAAGTTTTGGATATGGTTCAGACTACTTTTGCTAAAACTTTCCTGTAATGGTGGAGCAGCCTCACTAGAAATAACATGACAAGTTTTTTATAGGTATTACTAAATGCCAGAGGATGAGAATTTTAGCCATAAAAACATATGATGTTTGAGCTGAGATTCTCTCTTAAGCTGTTGCAGACAATTAAAACCAAGGGGTGCCCTTTAAAAGGGGAAAAGCAATTTAGCTCATTAAAATGTCATTTTAGGTGTCAAGATGTTTCTGTCTGGCCCCCTATGAAATACACCATTTGCACTTCCCATATTATAATAAAAATTATGTATATTGAGGTATTTAATAGGAAATCATCAAGAAGAAAATATTTACTCCTGTAGTAGCCTGGCAACTTTCTCAGCAAGTTCCACAGACACAGAAATGGAGAGGAATGAAAGAGAGCAATTTGCTTTGATATAAAAGGTCATCAAATGCTCTGCTCAGTATGTCGCTGAGAGTTTACTGAGCATCACCTTTTGTCCCTGAACTATTATATTCCAAACCAGGAGATGCTGAAGAAACAGCTAGTAAAATGTCAGCCAGTGGCTCCTGCATGACGTGGCCACGCAGAAACTAGAATGAGACACACACACCATCACCTAGAATCTGGACAGGGGACAGACTGAGAACACAGAAAGTTAAGATTAAAACTATGCAAATATGTCATTGTCCTTCTCTTACATCAGAGCAAACAGTTCTGAATTTGCCCAACAAATTTTGCCTCCTGAGTCACTTGTCCATGTTGACTTGTTTTCTGTGATTTGCCTGCTGTTCAACTCCCTGCTCACACAGACAATTCCTACAAGACAGACCCCTGGCTATGACTAAACCTTGTATTTCACATACGGAAAATGCATCTCCCATATCCTTACAGATGTCTGTGTGACTGTGCAGAACTTTTCTATTGCAGGCAAGCATTTCTTGTGAGAAGAACTCATCTGACAAACAGAGAACACTGCATGCATGATGTTGATCTTGGCATTTGGTAACCAAGGAGAATTATTTGCACAAACTGAATGTATTGCATGCTTTCAGAGTCAGGTGAGATGCTTTTGGGTGCCAGATCCTTCATAGATGCAAAGCGCAGGATGATGTAACGAGGCATTACTTTAATTCTCAGACCCAAATCATATGTCTGAGCACTTCTGAACCTTTTCTGGAATTCAAACGCAAATCTAAATTGTAGCTTTCACTCCTAACCTCCTGCCAGTAAAACACCAGATCTGAACAGCCTTGGTACATCCAGATACGCTTCATCCATCCTGGCACTACAGAATTAGTGATGCTCATGGATGAGACTTCAGAAGATTTGTTCATATGTGGCACTCAAGGCCTGCCCAAAATCAGCAGTAACAGGCAGGCTAAAGAACTCCAGTGCTTGAGGAGACCTGCACCTTGCTGGTGTCTGCCTGTGGCTTGAGGAGGATGGGACTGAGGATGGTCACAAGCTGCCATCTGCGTGTTTGCGAAGCCAAGCACAGGGCTGCCTGGCACAAAAGTCTCCAGAAGCCACGGCAGTTCTTGAGTCAAGTGGAACCTTCCCCGGGGACTGGGCTTACTGCCCTGCCTCTGGTAAGGTAAAGCCAGAGTGCAGCCCTGCACCATACGATTCACTGGTGAAGTAAGCAGAATTCAATTTCTCTTGGATCTTTTTGAGTTAGAGCAATCCCAAATGACCTGAAATTTTTCAAACATTGCTTTTCCATCCTTGATTTTCAGACAGATAATGAAATTAAAATGATGATAAGACATTTCAAGAGAAGTGAACCAGCAGACAAAACAAACTAAGAACTTCTTTCCTCCTCTGCACTAGTGGAATTTGGCTCACTCCTGGAAATCCAGCAGAGTCATTAGATATGCAAATATGTATACTCAAAATTTGCATTCGCACTGCCATGCTTCCATTCATAGCCATGGCAATCATGTATTCTGGTGGCCAGTTTGATTTTGAGTTGTCTCATTGTGCATAAAATCTCAGAAACTGTCACAGAATGACACATGCATTTTTGTGTATGTAGACATCGGCATGCAATTCCAAAAGTCCGTGTCTGCATGTGCATGTCTGTATGTTTGACTAGCTTGCAGGAGTCTCTGCAATCAACATCCATGCTTACCTTACATAAAAGCCTACAGTTCGAATTGCAAGAATATTTAGGGTTTTGTGAAAGCTTAGAGAAAGCATTGCTGGTACAATCATGTGTTTCTCATTTCCAGCATGCAAAATCTTCTATCTGTAATGGCCCACCCAGTAGCCCAATGATGCTATAAAAAATTTAGTATGTTTTGCAATTCCTGTTAATTATTTTGCAGCCTCTTCTTTGAATATTTCCTGTGAAGTCTAGACACAATTCTGTTTTTTATATCCATATGCCCAGACAGCACAGAAGATTTTTTAAAAATGCCCCCAGTTTAGTTACATTTCACTTTACTCTAGAAATGCAGAGAGCTCATGTTTACTTTTTATCAATAAAAGGAATATCAAATATCCAACACAGATAGTACCTGAAAGGAAATAAACCAAATAATTCCAAATACTTGTTTAAAAAGTTACAAAATATGATAGCATTAATGGCACTTAAAGCTATAAGCACTTAAAAGATTACCACAATATTTTTCTTCCTAAATTTCTTTTTTTTTCTGAGATTATGACAGCAGCTTATGTCTAAACCAAACCCAGCAAAAGGGGGCAGAGAGCCCTGAGATTCTATGGGAGCCCTCATTTGAATCACATGTAAGCTCTTATGTCTATTTTTAAAAATTCAGATTCAGCTAGAGAACAGCAGTTTGCTGACATGCAAAAGCTATAGCTTCCCTTCTGTCCTTATAGTCTTACAGCATTAAATAGAAGGGTTTGTTCCAGTGGTAGAAAGTGTGAATGAGAAATTATTAAAAAAAAAGAAAAAAAGTTGGCCCACTGTTTTATACATCTAGCCAAATATTAAATTGATGTTTCTCTTCTTTTAAACAATATCATGAGATGTTATATTTTCTTCATATGCACTTTCTTGCTGTGACTTTACATTGAATTTTCCTACATGAGAAAAAAAAATCCATTTGTTTCTTTTCTTTTTTCTTTTTTTTTTCACTGCTTAAGATAAATACCCACAGAGTTTTTTCTTTTTTTTCTTTTTTTTTTTTTTTAATGAAAAGAGCAATCCAACCCTTACTTATGTCTGTGCTGATTTTCAAACCAGCACCCAGGTGCTGGCGGTGTCCATGGACATTCTTTTGGCATTTAGAAAAGGTAATGCATCTGACTCAAAAATACGGAAAAAAAAAAATCTAGCTTGGATCACGTGCCAAAACGTAAACTAAGCCTTACTGAAGGTTTCTAGTTCTCTCCATTCATTTCTCCTCTTTTTAATCACCAGGGGAAGGCTTTATGGATGCATACTCCATGACAAAGATACACTGTTTTTCATCCCTTTCATAGGCTCTTCTTGCATAGCTGCCCTTTGTCTAATAGCACACCATGGTAGGAGCATTCTGGCGATACTGCCATGGTTCAATCCCTTCCTTTGTGTCTTGCCCTGGTAATCTTACACAGGCTGAAATTTCCATGTGCGTAGCTTTCTGTTGCCATTCTGCAGTGCTGTGTTCCTGATTTGTTTTGGCAGAGCAAGCTTGAGTCTTTATGGCACAGTGAAATATTCTTCGATGCTATATAATTCAGACTGAGTAAGGAGTCTGTATAAGGCACGTGTCTCAATATATATGTATATAAAACCACCAACATTGTTCATTCAAGTCAAGCATCTTCTACATTTAACTTTTGTCTTAAAGTAACACTTTGTTTTTATGCTCCCTTTCTTTGGCTTCATTGGGAATCACTCCATTTTCCAGGTCTGAGTGCTGCTGGATACACTTGGTCAGGACTGAAGTGCTAGAAGAGTTCTTGGAATTACACACCTTCTCTGTCTCCTCTTCCTTTTTTTCTTCATCCAAGGAATAGTTTCTGAAGGTCTCATAAATTTTATGCATATCCTCAGGCATGGTCTTTTTGAGGTCTTTGTTTTTCCTTTTGGTCATCTTGGCAGACGATCCAAACTTGTTAATGATGTTGTCCTCGGATGCCCCCTGCCCATGCTTGTTGAGCTTATCTGACCCTTTAAGGCGCAGGTTGTTAGGCCTGTTGTTGATGCTTTCCTGAGAGGAGGCCTTGAAGCGTCCTGTTTCCAAGGTAGCAAAGACAGAGCGCTTCTCTGGAGAGAGCATGTCTAAGGAGTGGGCTCGCTGGTCCAGGCCCAGGCGCCTGCGCTCCATGCTCCGGATGGTGGCTGCCCGTTGAAGTTTGTCATGGATCTCCACGCTGAGCCGCCTCCGTGTCTCTCTGAACTCAGCTGTCACATTTGCTTTCCACTCTGCTGCATGAGCTTTTATTTCTCCAACCTTTACAACATGAGGAAAGAGAAATTAATTAAAAAAAAAAAAAAGCAAAATCTTTCCTGTAGAACAGCAGCACAAGCAGTTTCTTCTCTGGCATGAAACTGGGGGGTGGTCCCATCTCCACTGCATCCATCTGGACCCAAGCTCCAGTAGCAAAGTGGTTACACTGGGCAAACTCTAAACATACCAACTGATCTTACGTGACACAGAACTCATCTGCCTGTGTCACTTTACCACCCCACACATTTTATAGCTGTGTTACATGATGGGACAGGTTCATGCTAATCCATCCTTGATTAAGAACAAAATTCCTGACTCATAATGTCAGCAGTAGATGGTCAAGAGTGGGCAAAGTTAATCACATACAGTTAAACCAGTATGCTTTGGAACAGCACAACAACCAGGGCAGCAGTACAGTAATGTGTTTTCCTTTACTGCTCATGGATGCAGCTGTTTAGTCCCACTGAAGGTTCTATTCAGGGCCACAGAGTCACAGAGCAGTTAATGTTAAATACGCGTTAGATAATTTCAAGTGGCCCTCTGATTCCTCCAGTCTAGGGTTCATTCTCAGGGACAAATGTAGCTGTCTTTAACGGAGGTTTCCATTCCACAACTGTCCAAATACCACACTCTCAAGCCATCTGGAGGAGTTTTCAGCACACATTCTGTGTGGGCACTACGAGCATATCCTTGAATGTCCTACTGTCTTTCTCTGTTTTACTCCTTTTCACTGGAGGCTGGAATAATGGCTAAGAATAAAGCACCAAGTGACGGCTGTATTGAATATATAAGCCTTCCAAAATGAGAAATACCAAGATAAATGACCAAGCAACATTGTAGTTAAAACAGGCCTTTTTCAAACTTCAGCTAAAGGAGAACAGATTCAGGAGTACAGTGTCTGCAGGAGCCCACCATGGTCAATGGTTTGTGCTGCTGCAGCCTGAACTCAAGTTTTTGCATCCAGTAACCCACAAGGAGTTATCTTTTTTCCTGCAGGCCCGATGCACAGGTGTCCATTTAGCACTGTGGCAGAAGGCATCTTGCATCCATGTGGGAGACCAGATTCCCAGCTCTGGGTGCCTGATGATGATCAACGCAATAGCCAAACCTTCTGCAGTCCCCTTTATTAATGGAGATGCATAGGGGTGCACCAGGCCTTGGGTGCTGTAGATGCCCTCAAAAATTAGAAACAGCACTATGCCCCTGCCAAACTTTGTCTTTCCTGCTCTTTGGTTAACCCTGCCAGGTAAGCTTTGCTAGTAATACAGAGATTGCCTTAAAATTTGAAATGATATTACTAACATCCTCCACCACAGGCTTCAGCTCTAGAGTCATGGAAACTCCCTTTCTATTTTCCACACTTATTTGAGTGAAGCATTAGCAGTATCCTCTTTGAATCGCGGAGAGCATGTTCTGAGTGAATTTAGTCATGCTCTCCTTGATGCTGACTACTCAGTTTCTTTAACTTTTAAAAACAGAGTACACAGAGTAAGGGACCTGAATCTAAACTTATATTCAGAACCATATTCCCTGGCATAGGAAAAGACAGGAAAATCTCTTCATTTTTAAGGAGAGAACACTGAAATTTTTAGTACAATTTCAAAGCTAGTTTCAGAGTAAAGGCTGGCGTCTCATTCCATAATTGCAATCCTACTGATGTGTTCTATGTATTTTTGAGTACTGACAGAGGTGTAACAACCTTGGTTGCTTCAGTTGTTTTTATCCCTTCCTTTGTGAAGGAGCTAAAGATTAGAGCTAACTGTACACCAAAGGTAGACAGTGAAGTAAACCACAAGGAATATTGAACATTGGTCATGCAGAGCAGCACCCTTATTTAGACAAACAGGAATCAGGCACTTAAATCTCTCTTGTAAAATGACAAACCACTGAGAAATTACTAGTCATACCTCTTCTTGTGTCTTCTTGGACAGGACTCTTAACCAGTCTCCAATCATACTCAGGACGGCAGCAAAGTAGGCAAGGCCAACAAGGATCCAGAACCACACTAAGGGTTTATACCACTCCATATATTTGATGTCAGCATTTCCTCCTGAAATAAGCATATACTTATGCTTACGAATCATGAGGTGCCAAAATTATTACAAAATATCTGCAATTCTGAGAAATGCCTAAAAGTATTTCTTAACTCGTCAATAGCACTGTAGTTCTGATAATAAGACAAGAAGCCCATCAGATGGGAGGAACCCCATCTGACACTCTTTTAGATTAAAACCCCATCTGTTTTCAACTAAAAGTCTTCAAAATTACCTGTTGTTCTGTTGCTATGTGACCTGCCAGAGCACCCAGTAAATGCTTTCCTTTGTATTGCTCGTACACTGAAGCAACACTGAAATTCTACTTTGATAGTACTTGCAACACCACAAACACATGTCCAAGAAAAAAGTTTAATACCACTAATCTTCCATATTATGAACTGCCTGCAGCCTCGTAGGTGAGAAAATTTACAGATCAACCCCGTGAGGTTATAGAGTTTCCAGATTTTTTTGGTTTTAGCTACATGACTGAGAGACACGTGCAGAAAAAAGAAACATCGCTTTGTCTTCCAAATCAGGGTATCTGACAGGAAGCCAACCATGCATTAGCCCTGGAAATAAGGCTATACAGTCTGCTTGGATAACACGCCTTCTCTGGCCTGTGACTTCATAGGAGATATGGATCAAACCAAGCAACAGATATCCTACATTGGTCTTCATGAAAGTCTCAGGATGAGCTGGCAAAGCAAGAATGTGAGACATTTGGCAAACCTACTGCACTACGAAGAGCCTCAAATAAGTGCAGTAACAGCCAGGTTGCTGCCTACTACAGAGTAAAATACAGAAATTTTTTACAAAAGAAAGCAACCACAACCTCAGTTTTGAGACTCTCAGTCCCATCACAGTGCTATGTGCACTGCAAAATGAGAGCCAGTGAGAGGCAGGCACAGCCCTAAGCAGAAGAGAGTGAGCAGCAGAGTCTGCAGAGCCCCATAGGCACCACCATATCCCTCAGTGTACGTGAACACCACCTTGGTGGTACCTGTGTAAATCCCTGCCTGAAGAGCAAGCCTACCAGGAGACTCAGGCAGGGGTCTGCATATTTCCTGGACTCCAGCCTTGGTTAGACAAGAGCTAGACACCTACACCTCTGTATGACTGAAGAGAGATTTTAGAGTTTCCCCCTGTTAAAATCAAAATACAGTTCAGCATTTTCGCCTTTGTTTTTTGCAATCTGAGACATTTCTACCACTCTTTAATTTTATCAAGACTCAATGTGAGTGTAGTTACAGTGTTTGAACACCCTCGTGGAAGGTCAGACATTTGAGAATTGGCAGGGACCCAAATATTGGTTTTGATGTTAATCTCTCCCCCTAGACTGCATGAATCACACTCTTTTTTTCCAGTCTTTTAAGAGTCTGAAACAATGGGAGGCAGGGACTGCTGTTGCTATGGTACAAGAAGCCTCTCCTGATCATATGTGTCCCAGAGGAAGCTCACTAGGAAACAGATTGTCTAGATCTATCTTGCAGAGTAATCAGGTGACTGAGAAAGTGTGAGACCACTTTTTTCAGCCTATCAGATAAAAATTGTGCATGGAGCCTGAAAAAACAGAGGTTTTTTCAGGCTCCATGCACAATTTTATTTCCAACAGTAGTACAAAAACCTCCCAGTTTCCCAAGAGCTGGGATTTGTTCTAGGTGGAATAAGCCAGCATAGCTGCATTGATGCTGTTTTACCCATTAAGATACAGTATTTTTGATTTGATGTTGAAGGAACAGAGATACTGAGAGATTAAAGTGACAGAAAATAAAAGGGGCAAAAAATATCTCTCAAAACCAGAAATAAAGCCCAAATCTCCTGGTGATCACCTGCCTTAAACTCTTATCATGAAAATGCCTCTGAAGTTTTCTTATTCAGAGTCTTCCATTTGATTTTTGAAAAATCCTGCTTGTTAGTAGCCACCCAGCTGTGGATTATATTCTCCTAATCATGTGCATATAGAACAATTTAATATTCAGAGCTTTTTTACTATTATATTATTAAACAATACTGGTGTGGTATTATTAAGAAAAATACTGTAAAATAGTTTCATTTCATACTGTGATACCCCAAAGAATATCAGTAGAGTGTTCCTCTAGACATCTAAGTGGTTAAAATGGACAAAGGTCACACAATCACTTCTGTACCTGAATGCTCGTAAAACTGTTTTTTTTTAATATCTGGGTCTTTCTTTGTTCAGTGACTTTATTTTTTCCTCAATAATTCATGTCTTCTATGCCAGTATGTCATAAAAAAGGAGGATTAGAGTCTTCTCTACAAAAAGACTTGTCTACACTACTTGAGCAAAGAAAATTTTGTGATTTTATTTGGTGTTTTTAATTCATTCTTTTTATATGGACTAAGAAGCACAATTTGACTGTTTTTAACACAGGCAACTTAATGCATTTAATTAGGACCACTAACAGGAATAAGGAGTAGAGGTCATGCACTGATGGAAAAAAGTCCACATATTTTAACCACGTTTTTGTTATCGAAGCAGTTGTGTGAAAAAAAAATGTATCTCTCATCTCTCCAGCCAACTATCTCAACTCCCTCTTTGGAAATTGTATATGGGTAGATATTTATAGTTCTTGCTGGTACTGTATTAATCTTAGAGAGTCTCTTCCAAGCACTGAGATACATACCCCATTAGTCCTTCTCTCCTACAAGAGTTTTCCTTAACAGGGCAACTGCAATGTCAAAATTTCTGCCAAGGTTAGGAAACAAAATGCAGGTTCTGAAATGCTGCAGCTCCTGTAGTAGTGGCTCACTACTGTATCTGACCAGAGAATTCTACAGACCTATGGCTCAGTCCTCCATTCATCATTTGGGCTACTTGCTTCTGCAGTCAGCTTCAGACTGAGCACTAATGGACTAATACAGATCTTTAATTCAATGGGAAAGTAATTTGACTTTTGCATAATTCATTGCACAATAAAGGATAATCACGACTTTGCAGGCTCCCATTATTTACATTGCTGAAGGCTTGCAATCTACAAATGGCAAGGCACCTGGACCTTAAATCAACCTGGTGTCCTACTGCACACTAATCCCAACAGAAACACCTGGCATCATTTAACTGGAATATAACCCATTGTGAAGAGCCTCCTCTCTGGAACAGAAAACAAATGCTAAGAGCCAAGGCCCTTGCGCACATTGACTCAAAGCTGCTCACCTGCTACAAAGTCACCGAAGCCAACAGTGGTCAGAGTAACAACTACAAAGTAGATGGACTCCAAGGCTGTCCATCCCTCGATGTATTTGAAGATAAATGCAGGAATGGTCACAAAGACAATGCAGCCTGCCAGGATGAAGACAATGGTGGAGATCACCCGGATCTTTGTTTGACTCACTTGCTTTTTCTAGAAAAAGGAAATAATAGGAAAGAAAATGTTTGAGTGGATTTCTGGAGCTGTATACTTTGTGAATGACATGCTGATTATGCTGGTGTCACCTGCTATTCTCTTTCTGCCTTTTTGAGTTTGTTAGGTGGAATACAACCGTCTCTCTCCCTCTTAGTGAGAGTCTGCCCAAGTAATAGTAAACTTCCATGTCTGGCCCCAGATTATCATGATTCCCATTTTCCATGCACCAGGCAGTGACTAATCTACCACAAACACCACCTGTAAAAACACTCCTGAAGGGCACCAATACACTCCAGTTCAGATTCAATGTGTAAGAAAAAGTGCACATTCACACCTCCACGTGTGTGTGTACACCCACACTGCCTCACCAGCACCAAGCATTCAACAAACAGGACCAAGATTAAAATGAAAATAAAGCCCTTTTCCTCCCACTGAAAAGCTGCAATTTTATGTAGCAATAATTCATGCTTTGGCTTTTCTAGACTCAGGATTTCCAGCTTTCATTCACAAACATGAAGGTTAAATCTCCTTTTCAAAAATAGAAAACTATATTATTGGTTTACTCCAGAAATAAAGGATTTATGTCAAATACCAAACAGCCTGAGAAAAAATTACCTATGTAAATCCACACTGGAAAGCTCTTGAACAAAGAGTATGTGTTACTGGCTGCTATAAACTGAATAAAAATATACCGAGTGTAATTGTAATATTTTACACTCCTAAATCATATAAACTCTCAATATATTTAATGTATACTTAGATTTTGTTTCTATTAATATTAATGCAAGCCTGGATTAACACAATTGACTCTGGCAGATTTATTTCAGATTTTGTCTGCTGTGAATAAACTCAGCATCCAATAAAGTTTCATGAAAAACCTGTAAATTACTAGAAATCTTACTGTGGATTAATTTCAGTGGCAGTGTAAATTCTCTATTTATCCTGGAAAAGCAACGTGGAGGTCACTGTAAGTCATATTTGCAAATTAGTTTTCCAAATCAAGCATCTCCCTTAACCCAGAAATGAGATCTCATTTCAGATTAAGGCATTGCCTAGACAGGAAATAAGATCTCAGAAGTTATCTTTGTAATATACAGAAGGGATATTACCTGACTGGTTAATATCTAACCAGCTTGTGAGCAATACTGTGCTTCCCCAAAAACATGAGCATTTCTTTTAGACGTGCAGTGTCAGACCCTCGTTAAGTACTCCTCTGATCTGAGACGCATTCAGAACCAGGCAGCAGCATAAATGTCATGTTTCATAGATACTTTTAATTCTGATACTGTTTAAGATGATTCCTACACTTAGGGCTTTTTTTTTGTCTCTCTGTGTGTGTGCACTGTTTTCTGTGTCTGGATGAATAGAAATAGTCCAGTAAGATTAGTAACATAATGCCAAATATAAGACATGGAAGAAACTTCCAAGTACCAAGGGGAAAAACAACACAAAAATATAAAACCCAAATTAACTTCTTATTTCCTCTTTCCAAAGAGCTATTTTGAGTATTTTGCTAAAATACCAAAGAATGATCTATCTTCTTTAAGAGTTATGGACACACATTCACAATGGCAGGATTTCAGACTTATTGTATGAGTGGTGAAGGGAAAAGAACTGATCACATGGATGTTACAGAGTGTCCTAGATTGGCACCCTTGCCTTTTATCATTGAGAATGAGGTCTTAACCAAATTGATGTTTATTTTCTAGCTTGACCAACGTGACTTGTTTACTTCTACTAAATGCTTCATTTTCCTGATATGCAAAAATGAAGTGTCAGAAACCTTGCTACAGTGAGTTAGGAGACAACTTGGGAATCCTTGGACAAAAAGTAATTTGGAGCTACCAAGCATCAAAGTTATGCCCAGTAATCCTTCCTCCAGTTCCCACAGAGCAAAATTAAAATGCATTTCAGTACATGTCAGAATTGTCTTGTCTCATGAGAGAAACAGGAACAAAATGAATGGCCTGCAATTCAGTACCAAATGTTCAGGACATCCCCTTGTTCATGGGTGATAAACTCAGCCAAAGGTTGTCGGTTTTTTTAAGTAAAAATGGTAACAATGTTAATGAGAAGATCTGTAAAAGGCCTGACTCATGGTTACTGTGCACCTTTGTCACTCACACAAAAGCAGAGCAGCTGAGGGTACAAATGAAGGCAGAAAGCAATGGTGAATCAGGCATAGCATTTTTAGAGCTGCTGAAAGGAGCACAAAAGCAGGACTCAGAAAAAGAATTACTTAATGAACAGTAACACATGAAATGCAGGATAGAAGTGAAAAGGGGGGTCTTTTTACAGTTAGATATGCATCCAGAGGAAACTCACAGTAGAGTATAACTGCTACAGATAAAAAAAATGCAAATGCATAAATGTGCTTACTAATGGAGTATGTACATTGTAATAATGACACATTAAAAAATGTAATTCACTGCAGTGTTACACCAAGTCATTTTTAAAACAAATAAATAAACGAATAAATCAATAATCACTCTATATAATACTAAAGGTTGAGAAGTCTGAATAACTTCATACAAATTTTTCTTTTAAAGAGTATTTTCAGCCTGGAGCCAAACATAGTCAAATAGCTGAGCAACTTCTGCCAGGGTAAGACATCATCTGAACCCATTTTGTGGCATGAATACAGAATTTTCTATAGGTGTCAAAAAGTAATAGTTTACAAATAGTTTACAAATAGTTTAACAAACACCTTCCCCCAAGAAAGGCAGCTAATCTTATAGCTGTTCAAGTAAAGTTAAAACACCTTTAAAAGAGATATTTTCCACTCTTTCTCTTTTTAAGTTTGTTTACCAACAATTTCTCTCCACAGTGATGAAGCACGTAGTTTGTAAGACATTCTTCAACTATAAATAAATTAGTCCCTGCTAATGAGACCAATTTAAATCCACCTAGAACTAATCTGGAAAACATCAAAGAAGGAATCTAAGAACTGACAGTTTTCTGTGCACCCATCGGGGTCACTTCCATTTTCCAATGACAGTGCTGATTTTATTCTTAAGGTGGCTAAGTGCTAAACTGGCAACATTACTGATATCATCTTGCTTCCATTAATTCAAACAACCTACTGTCAATCTGCTGTAGTGCCAAGAGGGGTAAGAAGAGACAGACTAATGAAAACACCCTTATCAGTGGAATTTAGTTATTATCCATCTTTTCCATCAATAACTGCAGCTTTGTTTTTTCCCCTTTTTCTATTATATATACAGGCGGTTTAGTAGTTTTGGTCTTACCTAATCATTTCATGAGTTAAAATAAACCTTGGGTTTTTTACTTTCTTTTTTCTCTCTCTGGCCCAATAGAGCAAAGCCAGTGTAGTGGATTTTTTATGTCTTCTGCTTTCTTCAGGTGAATTAACTGAGGTACAGTTTTTCTGACCTGATGGTTGACAACAAAAGCACCAAACAATGTTTTTGAGTTTGCAAACTGAGACCACAGGGTTGATATACATTCCTATGAAAAGGGAGCAGGAGACATTAAGTATGGGATCAAAAGAAGCTACCATCATTTATCAGACTAGACTAAATGCTAAATACGTGGAACATATCTATTTCCATGAACAGCATATTTCATATAAGCCTTTTCCAAGATTCGGTAGTGCCACCTCTCATTTCATAAAAAACTCCCCCAGTATACAGTACTACTAAACCAAAAATAGCACTGGAACACTTGCTGCTTCACAGCAAGCTCAGATGGTTTTTCCATCTTCCAAACTTTTCCTTTTCTGAATTCCTGACAAATATCCCCAAGGCTCCGGGCAAGCTGGTTACCTTTTTGGCTGTATGACCAATGGCATATTTTTAGAGTCAGTGTAATATGCCTGCATGGAAAATGCTGTCCTCATCTCTCCAAAAGAGCAGAAAAAACACATTTCAAAGAAAACACATTTCTTTAATATTTCTTTTGTTCCCTTCACCTACTCTTAACTTTGTGCCCTTCCCCATGCTGCCAACTATTCTCATAACAGATTGTCTCTGCCCATGCACTAATTAAACAGCTTGTCTTCTAAATCACTTCCTCCAGACCAAAATATTTTAACACCAGGAATGACAGTCTTCATACTCAAGCCATAAACCAGAATATCACATGTATCAGCTCACAAACATTAGATAATGTCCTTACGCAAAATATGTTTGCAAAGCTAGTGCAGATAGTGCAGACAGTCATAGGTTAACACTGCTTGTCTCTCAGCCAAATGCAAGCCAGTCCTGGTCCAGAGCCTGGCACATACCTCAGTAAGGTGTGATGCCCTTCTCATCAGGCTGTATGGAAAGACTGGCACAGCACTGGCTCACAGAGCCCCTTGGTCATCAGCAATTTGGTCACACCAACGTCTTCGCTGCCTGTAACAGTCACTGTGGATTTTGTCATAAGCTGTCCTAGCTCCTTCACATTCTAAATGAGACTACTGAAGGTAAATGTATTTTAAATATCACTGTCTTGGACATAACACCTAAGAACAATACAACAATCTTTTGTTCTTCTCTGTTCTCTGGCACTGCTGGCTCCAATAGACCCACCTCAGGGCACTGCTGAGCCACTGAGATGACACAGTGGCACCTCTGGGAAAGCGTGTTTAAGAAAGGGCAGGAATGCCAGACAGGCAGAAGACAAGGGAATAGAGCAGAGAACAAGGGAATAACAAGGTCAGGTGAGTGGGAGCTGCTCCATGGCAGCACAGATACTGGAGGGTCTGCAGCCCATGGCGGACCAGAGAAGGACCAGAGGAAAAGGGTTAAGAACAGCAGAGAAACCACTGTGTTCTGCCCCCAACCCCTGTGCCACTTGCTGCTGCACTGGAGGGACTGAGTGTAACCCACAGTAACAACGTGGGTGGAGGAGAGGTGTCTGGAGTGAAGTGAGCCTGAGAGTGAAGCTGAGCTTGAAAAATGGGGAGGAAAGGAATTTTGAATGTTTGTGGGGGTTTTGTTTCTGAGCACTCAACTCAGTAATTGTTTATGCTAATTGTCAATAAATTAATTTAAATTCCACAAGTCAAGTTTGTTTTGCCTGTGAGAGTACATGTTAAGTGATTTTGCTGTCTTTATTTTGACCCATGAGGTTTCTCAGAGAACATTCTATGTTCTTCCCATGTTCTCCCTATCATTGTAGGTAAGTGAGCAAACAGCTGTGTGGGTGCTTACTGCCAGCCAGGGCCTACTCACCACATCAGTGAAGAAGACAACACCCTTTGAAAACAAGCAGCAGAATTATAATATATTTTAAAATATAGATGACATTTCACACACCTCCATGGGTTATGAAAAGGGGTTTGAACCAGTCTACTAGATATGGGCTTTCCTTACACTCTAACCTCGTGGTGCCTCAGTGTTATTTTAGTTCTCATGTTTTATAAAGAATGCTATGGCTGCACGAGAAGGTGTAGAATCCATCCTCTGCTTTTTAACTGTAGTCAGTACCAGAGGGGAGACAGACATTAAAAGCTGTAGGCACTCACATTTATTACTAAGCTTGGGAGAGATAATCCTGAACTCATACAAGACACAGGTCAGAGTAAAGAAGGATTTCTTCCTTATTTTTTTTACATCATTGTTTTTCCCCATAAAACCACATGTCTGTGGGGTGTTTGTCTAGACCCAGATGGAATATGCAACAAGCTTCTGACAGAGCAGCAGCTTTCTCCAATGTCATTTTTGTAAATCTCTATTCATGATCTTGCTGCAGTCATAACGCGAGTACCATGTCATGAAAATACAGAAACACTGCCTCAGAAATTTTCTAGGCTTGATATACCCCTTTCCGAGCTTCTTCCTCTCTCTAGAAAGCACACATAGGGCTTTCTGATATGCACCAGCTAATTTCTGCATGTTGCTTATTACAAAAATAACAATTATGATCCCAAACCTCTGTTATGGCTGACCTATATTCAGCCCAAGGGGAAAAAAAAAAACAAAACAAAAACAAATTGAATAAGAGGAATCCATGTATACATATGTTTCTCTCAAACACTGGAGCAAACAAAGGACAACAGAGGCTGGTGGCATAGACTTCAGCAATTTTACAGAGGCCGAATTTGTAATGCACTGGTAATGTGTTGCTCCTTCCTTCCCTCCTTCAATCCCTTCTGAGCTACACCTTATTCTGGTTTGGCCAAATTTAGAAATATATCCTCTGAGAGAAGGCACAACCACCCCTCCCCCCACCAGGTTCAGGAAAAATAAATTTTCCTCGAAGGAAAGTAAAAGAGATAAAAACTGTTTCTTTAACAAACACACGGGAAAAGGAAAATAATGCTAAATAATAAAATCTTTTGCTGTGAAGAAAAAAACCTGGGAAAATGTTCGAGTCCTCCCTTTGGTCTCCTCAGAGCTGCGGCTTGGCCCAGGGCCAGGCCCTCTGTGCTCAGTGGAAAGTCCTCCTGATGTGCTCTGATATTGAAGCAGTCCAGCAGAAAATGGAGAAAATCCGAAATTCCAGGGAAGGAAAAAAGTTCAATTCTCAGTGTCTCTCCAGAGAATAAGAAACTGAACAACTGGCTGAAAGCTGGCTGGAAAAAAAAAGTCGCTATCTCTGTGTGACCTTGAACAAGCTGCAAACTGCTTTGAAAAGGTTTTGCTCAGCTTTTCCTTCCTCCTCTCAGGCTCAGTTTAGAGGAATAGAAAGGCACAAGAATTAATTTCTGGGCATAGGACAGCGATATGGGATACACATCATAAAGTCACCCCAAGACACACCTATATTCCTCCACCCAGGGAGTGCAAGAATGGGTTAATAATGATTGTTCCACATGGCTTCCTTGCACCTGAATGGATTTTACCTTGCAATTCCTGGTATAACATACTCACCATCAAAGACCAGAGGATAAGAACAAAATTAGCAAAATTTCTGCTACACTTGAGTTGCTTTCCTTGAAGTTGAATAGCTGTAAGCATCACTAACTAAATTAAATACTCAATTAGAGGGCCTAAAATGTCAAAAGCTGGGATCCATAGGTGTTTTAATGAATTTTTTAGTACTAGCTTACTATCCTAGGTCTGTGCAGAAAAAGATACTTTTCTGCAGCTCAAATATAATGGAGGGGGTATGTGATCCAAATAAACCCAACATATGTGAGACAATGGTTTAACCTAAAACAGAATTCAGAGACAAATTTGGCTCTGGATGATGAGGAGTCACTGCCTGTAATGAAGTCACAATCAGTTGTTTTGTTCACCCACAGGATTACCATTTGCCTGTATCTTCGACTGGCACTGGAGCATGAGTACTACTACAGCAAGGTGATCAAAAGCTAAAATAAAACTTCCTGCTGTCTTTCCACCACCATGATTAAAACACCAATTAGAAACCTAATAAAATATGTGGTTTGCAGCATGTCAAGGAGAAAAGTATTTCAGAGACTGGCATTGTAAAGTTACTATTCCTGCCTTTCATTCTTCAGCTTCGTAAGAGTCTACAGTCACACTTCTGCCATTGCTAGACATACTCCAGTGAAGTGTCCAGATGGCTGTGTCTGGACTGCTTTGCATCCAGGAAAAGCAATGAGAACTATGCTTGTAAAGGAGGGCACTGAGGGAGCCCAGGGAGGAAGGAGCAAAGGAAAACATTTGTAGACTACAGAGATGAACAGTTCTCTTTGTAACATATACGTTACTGATGAACTAGACAAGAAGGCAACCAGAGTTTTCCAAAGCTGGAGCACACATCTGGACAATGAAGTCCAGGATTTCAGGAGTGCACATGCATTTTGAGTAGAACGGTTGTCAAACAACATTTTTTGAAAGGATTGAAACATTCTTCCATGCCATGCCCGGCTGTTTCTGCATAATGAGACTCCTTTTCAACAGGATGGAGACAGAAGTTCACCCATCAGAACTGGTTTACAACCCACTCCAGCGTGGTGGGAGATGAACTGCTCGAGTCTCCATATGCTTAATAAGTCATTGTACCAAAGTCTGTTTTCCTGAGGGGTGCACATCAGCCTTAAACTGCTAGAGACAAATGATCCCAGAGTCTAACATCTCAGCACTGACTGTGTTTTTAAAGACAGTAACTTTTGGTCCAAATAAAGTTTGATGCGGAAGACAAGCTGAAATAAAGATAGGCAGAGCATTTGCTGACTGGTGCATCCATGCCCAGCATGCCAGCTGCTGTGTATTGCTCTTACAAGCTGCTTTTTCTGCTATGCTCTTTGTATAGAGCCTACAGAGTTGCTGCAATTTGTGGATTCTTACAGTACCTGCATTCCTTAGTTTCACTTTTATCGTAATTTATAAAAGCATGTCTTCAGATTTAAAACAGAGGAACCAAAAGTGAAATTAAAATGCTCACCATATCTGTGAGGCACTATGGATGTACTGGTAGCAAGCACTAGAGTGTATCCAGATTTTTTTATTACTCTTACATTGTAAAGTTAATTTTTAGCCAAATATGATTTATTGGGATTATGAAGAAAAGCACACTGGCTGCAAATCCCTTCTGTTAGCATTTGGCTATGTGTGTATCCATAAACCTAGAGTTAACTAACTGCAAAATTCAGAACTGGAAGTAGGTTTTATTCTAAATCACTCCTAAACTTCAAGACAGTCCAATTTGAAATGTACATTCAGGTGCACACCTACTTAAAATAAACCCCACATAAGTATCTACATACAGAAACCAATCCTTTGTTGTCTATAAGCACCTCTATTTTAACCCTGCTCAGGGAAATGTGACTCTTAGAGGGACCTTTAAGGTGTGACAGACAAAAGAACAGATCATGAGCTGAGATTGTTTACATGCATTTGTTCTGGATTTGTAAATCACCTTTCTCATCACTGATTTTTTATATTTCTTTGCCATTTAGTTTTGGTGGAAATGACTCAGCGAATTGTTAGGCTAAGCTCTGAACACTGAACTTTCAACTCATAAACCTTGTATAATCTTAGAATAATACTGTGAACGTGCAACAGTAGGTTGAATTTCACACCCTGTCCTGACGGCTCTGTCCAGGATGCCAGCAGATGGCAGATGGATCACTGCATGGGACAGGTTACTCGGTGGAAGTTCGTAAGTGAATATAACTTTTTTTTTTTTTTCAATTGTACCATTTTCCTTACAGAAAATCGCAGTGACTAACACTATATTAAAAAAGAAAAGCTAAAGTGTTAATATCCTCGGTGGGTTTTTCGCAGCTGATGTAATAACACACTGATGCTGTCTAGTAATGCAATGTAATTGAACAAAATAAAAGAGATTGTCTTGATTTTTGTACATTTTCATTATACACCAGAAAGCGGAGAGGAAACTTTTCCATCAGTCTTCCATTAACTTAATCTACTCAGAAATGCAGGTGTCCAGCCATGTATTCAGAACTACAAAGAGGAGTGTACTAGCTAAGGTATCACTTTGGTTATAATACATTTATGGATTAACCATGTCCCAGATTTTGAATTCAGTAACATGAGTGCAAGTCCAGAATGATTTCGCTGGTTTGCCTAAGTAGTGATCTGGATTTGAATTTCTGGCTTTGGGAATGATCTCATCTGAAAGTTCGGTTCAGCTGAAAAAAATGAGAATTGATGCTGCTATGGGGCTAGAAACAAAGTACAGGGTGGGGGCTCTCTGGGGTGAAGCAGACAGGGGCCTTGGGCTATGGGAAGCCTTAGGGAAGAGGTAAATGTGGAACTTCAAGGCCACCTCAACTAAATTCTTTGAACAGCAAACTGTTGATGTCTCAGTTACCAGTCCTGCACTAGTGTCAGGTAAAATGCTACAGTTTTGCTGTAATCCAAGGAAATGAAGAGGAGGAGAGAGATCAAGGGGAGAGAGAGAACAGAGCAAATCCATGGACAGAGGGGAGACTATGAAAAAAGACTGTGTTTTTAAGTGTTCCTCCTCTACACAGTTATTCTCTTATACAAAGTTTCTTTCCCAGATTCTGTTTTCCATTCATTTTCAGGGAAGGAATTAGTAAAAACGATTCCTGTCACTTTTACAGTAAGAGATCAGAGGAGCCAAAAATCTCTAAAAAGAAGTTGAATCTTTAGTGAAAGAGTAGCTAGAGTTGATCAGATGTATTCAGAAAGACAAACAATAAAGTTTAGGAAAAGTAGAGCTTTGACAGTTGCTAAAAGAAGCCCTTACTCCTACCCCAGCCTCATCCCCATCTGCCAACAAAGAACTACTTTTCTTAGGACAGTTCTAAGGTTAGGTGATCTGTACTGCTATCTTTCACAAAAATACTAAGTGCACATCACTTTCATAGCATGTCTCTGGAAACTAGAACAAAACATGTTCTCCAAGCTGAAAACCTGAAAGAAAGGTAGCAGATGTGTCTGTTCTGACAGGCCCCTGGTTCAGTGAAGCACACACTGCTTACAGAGGCATTGCCTTTCTGCACAAAGTAGGGTATTTTCAGTGGTGGCCTTGCCACCACCCATGTCTCTGGCTGCTCACTCACATCCTGGTATTGCAATTCACAGTCTACCTAGCTGTGTTGCCAGACCTGTCCTCAGCATCCTGCTGGAAACCAGAGGAGTGAAAGCAGCAACCAAGCCCAGGAACTGCTCCCAGTGGCTTCACCTCAGAAGCCAGAAAATCCTGGAGTGCTCTCAGAAGCACATTGTTCCCAGGCTGAATGCCTGCATCTGTACTAAACTGCAAGATAAGGGAAGATCATTCAGGTTATGCTAAACCCATCTACTTCTGGTGAGAATCTAAACACTCGTTCAAGGTTGAAAAAAAACTATCCGAATTAGCCTATATTTAACTCATGATAATAGCAGCTGCTGTGTTCTATGACAGTGTACTCTGCCTATGGAGTGCTTTCTATCTTTAGATGCTTACAGACACTGTGTGTACAGAGCAAGCGAAAAGAATGGGGCTTTGTTTTACTGTCTATTATAGAAACATTCACAGGTGGTTCATAAGATCCCTCATGTATGTAAGATAAAAATACTACTTTTTGAAATGCATATTTTATTTCTGTTGTGTCTAGAAAGTTTCACTGGGCAAAAAGCTATTTGTAAGAATTACCAACTTTTAAATTAAATTTTGAGTGTATACGTGCTTTTCCAAGGTAGTCTGGGAGGGCTGATTCATCACTGGACCCAGAAATTGGATGCTTGTGGCCAGTGTATATATTGAATCTGGTGGCCTTGCACATATTCATTTTCTGGGGAATCACACCTGCATGCATGTAAAAACAGACTGGGACCCACGTTCTGCCCTAGATTATTGAAGATGGAACATACAGGAATAACCAGGAGCGGAGAAGACAGGCCTTTGTGGGGGAAGCTTTGGTTTACGTCTCTGACCTGTCTGATGCTTATTTACTTGTACCAAATATAATCATTCCAGTAGGACAGATGGCATAAACTAGTCAATGCATGGTGTTTGGGATAGCATCATCCTGCCAGTGCCTCAGTTTCCTAAAATGGTACATGAAAAGTTCTATTTTTTACAAAGCATTATTTTGTAATGAAATACCTCCAGCCCTACCTACTCATAAATGAGTAGTTGTTTTCCTGGCTAGTTGCACACTGAAATAATGCGAACATTTTGGATTAGAAGATGAGTGGTGGCATGCATGCAGCTCCTCTGCTGAAATATTCTGTCACTACTGTTGGGGTAGTGTGTACTTGATAAGAGCAGATCTCCTTCTCACTTTATGTAGGTCAAATTGTTCTTAAAATTCCCACAGAATGTGTGGGCTGATTACTGCAGTAGTTAAATGTGGGATCCCTAAGATCTAATTTATGGTGTTAATTAAGGTAGGTTTGGTGGGGCTCTGCACAGGTCATGTCAGAAGCAGCAGAAATGCACCAGCACAACTCCTCTGGGAGGAATCCTCCTTTCATCTTTCCAGCTATGCTGAGGAATGCCAGAGGCAAGCTGTCCCTAGTGTGGCATGGGCTCCATGCTCACAGATACACTGTTGGATGGAGCAAGAGACCTGTTAAGGAAATGCTTTGGGTGAAAGGAGTGTGGTGACAACAGAAGATCCTTCCTCTCCTTCCCACCTGCCAGTGCGTGCATACTGCCTCTTACCTAGCTTCAAAAATGGTCCTAACGACAATGCAAGATCATGCTGCCTTCAAGTCCCTTCCACCTGTACAGAAAATGACAAAGTTGCAAGGACTTCAGGAACTCCTGGCTGCCCTGACACCAGCTGTGCAACATTCCTAAGAGTGAACTGGATAAACAGAGGCAAGTGGATACATACAGAAGCAGAGTGCTGAGGCATATGAACATGGAAACTCCATGCATTACACAAATGCTGAGTTTCCTCCCAGGACAAATAAGACAGGTAGCTAATTTGTACTCTCACTAGAGCACAGACGCACACTCAGTGACTACTCAGCTACCTCTAGAAGATTTGTCAGGCACACCACCCAACATTTTATTGTTTTCAGCATCTTTTTAGCCTATGTTTGTTTCTTTTAGTTTCTTGCTAACTATTCTCCTAATTTTTATGTCCTCTCTTTTAAGGTGGTAACAGGCTGTTTTGCACCCACGAACATGCTGCATTTCAGTTCATTACGGAGACGGTTACAAAACAAGAAACAAGAGTTGTACATTTAATTAAATTTTGCTCAGTGCTCAGGGTTAAATCAAGAACTGTTACTCTACTTGAGGCTTCATCTGATTAGGTACAAACATTTATGAAGCCTAACAGTGTAAATATAATGTGATAATAAATTAAATAATTACTAAATTTATAATGATTATTATATTCTGCATATATCAAATGTTACGTAAATAATCACTTAAATTGAAACCACTGGTATTAAGACTAGTTACTAAGATACATGTAAATTCTAAACTATATCAGAAATATTTCAAATAGGTGAAACTCATTACTAAGAATAATGAAGGAAATTATGTATAACCCTGTTCACCAAATCACAAAATAATAGATGTAATAGAATGTAATGGATTTATGACAATCAAAATAAAAGGAATGAACACACAGCTAAACAAGAAGACCACAATCTCTAAATTCCTTTGGAAGCTGACAAAATACCAAGGAGGAAAACAAATGCTTTAGATGGCTGTAAGCAAGAAGCAGCTGCATTAACTCAAGAAAATGAAGGAATACTTTAAATACCAAAAGAACTCACATTATGTGCCAAATATATGAAACATTAGGATCAGCATTCATCTGTGAATCTTAAAATACTTCGAGTATGTATTATGCTTTAGCAGGGAGGCTGGAGCAGGTGATCTCAAGAGGTCCCTTCCAGCCCCAGTTATTCTGTGATTCTCTGATTGTTTTAATCATAAACTATCATACTGACAGTTTAATGGTCTTGTCCATGTGACTCAGAAATACAATACTCAGCTGACAATTAGTTAAAGATTTTCTGACTCTCAATTCATATCACGACTTCAAGATTGTCATTTTTCTTGGGCAGAAGCAGGCTGGAATGTTCAGAGATTCCACTGAAGTGAAGCAGGTAGAATAAAAAAGTAGGCAAAAAAGAAATTAGGGATCTTACTTGCGTTTTTGCCAAACTAAACTGAGACACCTTTCAATAACATTATTTTCATTAAATGGAAATATAAGCCTTCTGAAGTGCTCTCCAAACAGGCATGTACATGCTTACTCACCCATAATCACTAGTCACTTTTTACTACATCTATTCTGAGATACTATTTATGTCTGGTCTGGGACACTTCAAAGTCATTTAATCAAAATGAAAAGTGCTTATACTTCAGTCTAATACTTAATTACTTCCTTTCAACAAAAACAGTTACAACTAATTTGCTCTCACCTGTGGGAATGTTTTAGAAATAGATGTCTATTAAACTAACCAGCTTGGGCAGCTTCTCATCCACTCCATCCCTGGAAAGACTTACCTTCAGTTATGCCACCTCCAAGGGAAGCATCACACAGGTCACCTCTAGAAGTTCTGCCTCAAAGAGAGAATCCCTGAAGTGAACCATTAGCAAGTTAGCAAAACAGCATTTGCCAGGTCTGTGGCACTGCTTGCGAAGGAACTGCTTACAGCATTTCAGACTCAAAAGCAGAGGGTACTGGCAACATAAAGGGAAATTACATATGCAAAAGTCTACACAAAAATTTAGGGTAGGATGTGTTCATGGCAGGCAGGGCAGGTAATGATCATGATTTCAGCCAGTGGCATTACAGCAGTTTTTGTAGTAGAGCTGCAGATCTATTCCAACACAGCTGTCCCCTTGCAGTGAGGGCATATCACTCAACCATCTCTCTTCCCAGTTTTACTCTCACAGCAGCAACCCTGCTTTCCAAGTCTTTTAGGCTTTATCAGCAGTACAGTCAGGACCTACTCCACATCCCTATTCCTTCAGGGAACCATTACCTTCTCTCCATTTTCAGTGAACAGATGTGCCTATCTAAAGCAACTTGTGGTGTTTTGAAGACTGTTTTACAACCATTCTTTGTAAGGACACTAACTTAGGAGATACATTCCCCAGCAATACCCTCAATAAGGAAATTCTGAGTCGGATCATCATCTAGAGAAGTCTATTTCTCTCCACTTACAGACATTAACTGTCATCTCAACTAAACATGTAAATGTTTCATGGTGTCCAACACGTACAAAATGCCGCATGTAATAGCAACCAAATTAAGAGCAGGCTATACAACACAAGCAAAAAACTGTCAGTGAACTTACTCTGAAAACTTTTTCCACCCTTGCAATACCCTTCCCAAAGATGGTTCCAAGTTGGTCTCCAATCCCAGCCAGCAAGAAGCCAAACAGTGGAATCCCAAATAGGGCATACAAAATACAGAAAACCTTGCCACCAACAGTGCTTGGGGCCATCTTCCCATATCCTGAGGAGAAAAACAATTGTCAGACTCTCAGAACTTATACACAGCTTTTTAGAAAACTAATAGGTTTAAAAAAACTGCTCTTGCTGCAGGCATACCTTTGTTCTGTAATTCCTATTTATAGTTTCAATGGCATTATGTCATTTCCTGGGCAAGCCACCCTCTTTTATTCCATTTTTCTTGAAGCCTCAATTACCCATATTTTCTGTAGATTCAGCCTATCTAAAATTGCTGTTTGCTTAATTAAAGCTGATATCACGGCACAAAAATCCCTCCATGATGGCCTGGTGCCTGCATGCTGCAGCTCTCCTTGGCCTGTGCCAATGGTTTCCTGACAGGAGTGTGATTCACCTGACAAGGCTCATTTTCAGTGGTTAGCTCATACTCTCCTCAGCCCCTCATCATACTGACTAGTTACACTGCAGCCTCCAAACTGTACCCACACTATGCAAATCTGCCCCTGAACTCTTTTTCAGTAAAGCATTATGACTCCAGTAGCCATGGTATTTCTGTTAAAATGCTAAAGAGAAAAAAACCAAGAATTGACAGTAATATTTGCACCATTTTATTTAAGATCAGGTATCTTAATTGAAATGTCATAGAGATTTTGATTTTAACTATACATAATTACTTAAATATTAAAAGTTATCACATAATCACAAATAACTGATGCAATAAAGCGTCCAGAGAGGAGGAGATCTACGAAAGTATAAGGTCCTGTTCCTGTTGGGTTGGCAACACTGGCACTGGCTATATCCCTCTGTCATGGGATGGTGAAAGAACTATGCTGACATACAATAATGCATGTCCCATAACCTACTGTCCTTTTCACAGCTGCATCCATCATCCCAGATTTCCCCTAAAATTCCAAGAAAGTCCAGGCTCCAATGGCCACTGGACTGAGGTTGACCAGGTCATCTGCTGAGTTTCTGCTTAAGAGGAGCCCTAACAAGCCTCTGGTGGATAAACTAAAACCATTTTCATGCCCTGACACAATACTCAGACTTTATGCAGCCTATAAAAATTTCTTTCATGGAGAAGTTAGAACAAATATGGGCAAAAATCCAAGGTCTTTTCAATAAGTTTTTTAAATAGCAGATGTCAATGAATACGCCTGCATAAACTATGCCTATGTAGTGGCATTTACTTTAATGAGTGATTTAAAAGCTTGTCACTTGGGACTATTGAGTAAACAAATATTAAGGGACGGTTTTCTTACTTTGGAATCAGAAACTTTTTCTTTCTTGCCACCTGCTGGTTTTATGCTACTATTAAAAATACATGGTAATGCAGCTTAATATAGAGGAACACAGATTGTACACTCTATACTATCACTCTTTCCCCCTCACTTTGACAACAAAGAAAAGGCAGAGCCAAAGGCACAGACTCCACTGTTAGAGATGATCCCCACAGCAAGTCTTTTAACTGCCACAGGATTTTTTTTGTTTTTGTTGTATAAAAAGCCTACAGAATTTAGTCAGATTCTCACACTTTATTGAAGGGTTATGTGATTGTCAAGTTATTTGTCTGTACAGCCACCAGTGTGTGCATCACAGCTGTAATGTGGAGAAGCACTTTATACAATATTTAAAGCAGAATAATACTCAAAGACAATGCAAATAAAAATCAACAATTTGCCAGTGATTTCCAAATAATTAGATCCCTTGATCTGATTACTATGACAGCACTGAAATCAAGCTTAAAATTATAAAAGTACTGTATAATTGTCAGCAGATTCATTTTATCAACAATGTTATTAGTTTATTTTCTTTTTCCTTCAGACTGTCTTCTGAAATGCGAGCTTGTTGAACATTCCTCAAGAGAGGAACTGGCTCAGAGAGGAGAGATTAAAAAACTGGCTCAGAGAGGAGAGATCAAAACCTTAGCATATCCAAGGCCAACATTCAGAGATCAAGAGACTAAATACATTGGACACAATGCATGGGGAGAGATGATTAGGGCCTGAATAAGGATCTTACTAAAATTAGTGGTTCAAGAAAAGTGAAGGGAGCAGTTTAGTATACCCATTTAACACAGGGAAATGTGTCAATAATTCAAGGCTATGAATTCTAGAATGGAAAAGTAAAATTGGGGGGTTTTTTACAGAGTATATCATTTGTGGAATTCCTTCCAATTGTTAGTATGAAAGCAAGTACGAATTTTAAAAAGGTTGTAATAGGTATGAGAATACATTTCCAGTTGCAAGGAGTAAGGTATGAGAAGAATTGCTTCTATCAAACTTCAGAGCATAAGCCAAAATTAATTTGTGTTCTTAGGAAGAAAGTTACACTTCTGGGCAAATTCATCTATAATATTAAAATCCAAATTCCCAACAACCATAGAATATTTCATTGGTACAGCTTCATGATCTTTTTAGTGAAAATTGAGACCATCTGCATCTACATCAAGAACAGGGTTATAAAGCCTGCATCAGTCTTACCTGTTTTCAGCTCAGCATTGCTATTCTACCCTAATTGTGTAAACAGCTTCTGACACCCAGAAACTCGGTGTCCTTGACACATGCTGGGGTCATGTCTTCTGCTAACAGAGAAACACACTTCAGCTACTTTTTTCTTTGTTGTCTACCTTCCTCAAATTTATTTCATTATCCACGTCTCAGCGTGACTATGTATTTTAAAACATAAACATACCTATAGTTGTGATGACAGTTCCAGCAAAGAAAAAGGCACCTCCAAGGTCCCAGTGGCTGCTGTTGTTAGAGGAATTTCCAATGGGACTGACTCCTGCATTATCAGCCTCAACAGCGTGCTGCAAAGAAAACAAAGACTCAGCCTCCCGCATGCCTTAGTATCCTACGCAAGTTGGTATAGGCTCCAAAGGGAAATTTCTAGGACCATGGAAACAGCTTTGATCTAAGCTTTTTAATATGTGCTCAAAGTATAGTAGCATCTTTTGCACATGTAAGTTGAATAAACAACTGAACTGAATATTCATTAAGGTGGAACAAAGATACAATGCATAAACAAATGACAAAAGATACAAAGCAATTGAGAAGTAGAGGGCTGACACCACAAATTCATCCATAAATACCCTTCTCGTAGTGACTACTGCCACAGGAAGAATTCCTCAATGGAAACAGGTCATGTTAGAAGCAGCTAGAAAGGTGGTAAATAAAAATAATGTTTATGAAGTTTATTAAGAGAGTCAGCCAAGGATTTATATTCCCAGACAATTAGTAATTGATTAAGTAATTTATATTTTATGCTAACTACTGAAAAAAATATGGCATATATATACCCCATCTGAAATGAACAAGTAAGATAGCTATAGAAACATCATGAAAAAACTCGGTGATCAGCTCAAACTTCCGACTTGCCAATCTCATGTCCACAAATACAGCATGATACAGAGACTCACAGAAAGTGCTTGAATTAACTGTATCCTGAACAGAAGCTGAGATAGATATACTGCTTCCTAGTCACTGTCCTGTGTACCATATAGTACTGAGTCAAACCAGGCAGACATATCAGCCTCCTGAATATTTGTTGGGAACTTCTAAAAATGCACCACATTGTATCATGGGGAGATACACATTCATTTTTCATTAGAGCCTCACAGTCCAAAGGAAGATGGAGCTTAATAAATCAGCCTACAAAGCACAAAAATAAATCTCCCATCAGCATCTGGCATATTCACCTGAATTGCTCTAAGCTGACTTTTGAGATGCCCTTCAGCACATATTTTCAAGTTGCTTTTAGATCTCACGCAAGCCATTCTTCACAATAGAGAAATTCAGACCGCATTCTAGAACAGCAGCTGAAATGACTGTCTTTCTGCTTTTCGAATGTTCCCAATTGAGTTTAATTTCCATAAAACCAGTGCAAAGGAACCAAGTTTCTCTCTTTCTGCCTCCTAACATTTCCAGCTCTTTGCTTTTCTCCCATTCTGGTCCAGCCTCATTTCATGTTGCTGTTACCAGCTGCTCACACTACTGCCAGACTTTCTCCTTCACACTCTGCTATTTGCTCCTCCTCCTAAATATTGCCACCAATCTTTAGTCGTGGTAGTTTCAGTGAGCCCAGTTGCTGGGCTCAACAAGTGAAGCAAAGTGCTGCCTCTTGCATCCTCTTTTTCTTTGGCTTTGCTCAACACGGAATTCCCACCTATCAACACAGGTTTGTTTTGACTTTTCTTATTCCATTTCTTTAACTAGTTCTCTTTTCCCTCGGATTTACGATCTATGAATTGTCACTGCGGTTTTCTATTTCACCTTTTCCTATACAGTCCATGTGCAAAGCAAGGTTAGCCATTCTATTTTACCATTGCCCCACTTCTTACCTGTTTATGTCTATGAGTTCTCTCTTGATCTTCTCTATAACCTCACATTCTCTTGTGGGTTTAGCACTGACTTTTAAACACATCCATTTAACACCACTTCTCTCCCTAGCCTTCAGGATACACTTTTCTTCTCGTTAATCCCAATGGCTTATCTACCCCATTTTTTCTTTTCTTCCACTTCCATTTTTCTTCCACTTTCATTTTTTGCCTGTATTTCCAACTGACTTCATGGTCATAAATGTTCCTCTACTGCTTTTTTAGCCCGGGCTAGCTTCAGCTAATCTGCTTCCCAGCTTTCAGTTATTCATCACATTGCCTCACAAAAAGAGAAAGGAGCGGGAGGAGAGGCGTATGGGCAAGAACAGAGACAGCTACACCTAAAGAGATCAGTATGGGACAGCCTTTTATAAAAGTAGAGCTGCTAAATGCCAGGCTAAGCTGATTGTGAAACTATAGCATGAGCAAGTTCCAGGCTGGACTGGTTTCATTTCACATGGGCAGAAAGCCAGGACTCCTCAGCACAAGTCCATACCTCAAGAAACAGGGATATAGAGAAAGGATGTGTTTCCGACCGAACCCTTTGAAAGGGCTTCTATACCAGTTGCTGGCATATTGCAGGTCGTGTGAAAGCAGAGATCTTTGTTGGTTTATGCAGAACAGCATAAATCAGCATAACAGACAGGTTGCCCATTTAAATAGGCCATGACACACTGTCAGCTACCCTGGCACCGTACTTCTGCCAAGGAATGCTGTCTGCCCTCCCCGTGAGTGTGTGAATGTCAGCAAGCTAGTTACACTCAAATCACACTTGAGTTTATACAGTTTAGCAAGTCTTTTAGGGCCAAGCACTAACCCCTGAAGTGAAGGAGTGTCCTGTTGCCTTAGATAGCTCTGAGATTCTCAGGTTCCCTTCTCATCCAGAACAAATTCATTTTTTCTTTAAAGCTTGACTGACATCATTCATTTATAAATATCCAACTATTCCAATGCCATCTTTTAATATGTAGTATTTTGCATACAGTGATGGAGGACAAAAAGAGAGTAGCAAGACAAAAGCAGCCAGCAGCGTGCAGCTAACAGCACTTAACCAATTTCAGCTCATGCGTGAGAAAAGGATGCCTTACTACTACCACCACAACTCCACCTACACAGAACTATCCTGCTAGATGAAAACTGGCACAAATTTCAAACGAGGACGCTATTACTGGCAAGACTTTCCCAGTTCACACAGGCCACAAAATTTTACAAGTTTCCAATCTGAAAATTCAGATAGGCTTTGCAGCAATGACCTGAAGAGACGCATCACTGGCTTATCTCACACTAGGGAAAAAACTAACTTCCAGAGTGCAAAACACTATGTTAACAAACTATGGCAGCTGGTGTGGGGTCAGTAGCTCTGACCAAGGAAGCTGTGACGGTCCGGAGAGATGGTCTCGTGAAGGATCATCTTCCCGAGGCCCGGTGTCTTCCCTCAGCTGCTGGCAGGAGGGCCTGTGCAGAAGCTGTCAGCTCTTTAGTGATTATCAGCTCGTGATTCCAGCTCAGCTCTGCAGGGCAGCCTCCAGGCCAAGCCAGACCAGAGAGAGAGACGAAAGGCTCATGTAGCTGTTCCGCACGAGGTAGCTTTATTGGTCCGTACTCCGGCGAAGGGGAGCTAGGGACGAGCAACTCTCTGCCCTCGCAGGGGCAGGGGGCTGGCTTTATAGGGATACAGGGGGTGGGTGTCAGAGGGTAAAGGCCAATGGGTTACAAAGGATCTGCATAGGGTCTCCCAGAGGATTCTGGGTCTGTCTTCTTCTCGTGTAACTGAAGAGTAGCTGCCTTCCCAGGGGGTCCTGCTGGGAGATTGAGCAATTTTCCTTATCTCAGCAGACGTCCCTCCAGGGCAGTGGCTGGGCATACCCTACAACAAACCTCACATATTTAAGGTATTTTAAACTAGTAGTTTCAGCTACTTTTATAGTTGAAGTATTGTTGAAAGTAACAGGTCATGAAAGTACCCAGAGCTGTTCCACACTTACTCCTTTCCTCATCCCTTTTTCCTTCTCAATTACATAATGTTTTTTCAGTATACTTTATTAATTGAAAGAGCAATCTTCTTTAAACAATAACTACCAACCTAGGGCAATTTTTTTTTTAAATACCACCTATTCAGAGAAAGTAATAACTCAAAATACCTCAAAGGGCTGAAATTGCCTTCCTTGATGTTCAAGTAATGGATGTATGCTAAAGCCAAAAGGCTGTTAGGAGCCAAGAGAATGACAAAACTACCAAAATAAATACAAGTACTCAACATTATTTGTTTTTAAAAACATGTATTTCTGATCACAACTTTCTGTTTTGCTCCCTGTCATTGCATAGATGTGATTTTACTCTCAGTCCCTTTAGTATCAGCACACTACAGTCCTTCTGTAATGAAAAAGACAGGTCTGGTGACATGGTCTGCATGGGACCAAAGGCAAATTCCTCAGCAGAAGCCCAGCATTTGTGGTGATACTGGGACAATTGAATCCTGTATTCCCAGAGTGCAATCAAACTCCATCCCAGTCTGAAATAGACTTCATTAATTCCACTTGCTGATATTCAGACAGCAGTAATTAAATACTATGAAGGATGACCCCATACTGGGCTGCCTATAGGACTCAAAGTCCAGAGAAAGATGCACTAATTTGTCTCATCAGGTGTCAAGGGTTCTTCCCCACGACACAAGAACACAACAGTATCTCTTCTCTGTGGATAAAGACAATGATACTCTCCTTACATGCCAAACAGAACCTACTGGGGTTTCACCATCTCTGCCCCAGCAACACCAAACAAGCGCTGAGCTCCAGCTTGCCCCAGCTCTGCCCTGCCCAGCCACAAGCTCTCTCAAGCTGGGGCCTGACCTGTGGGCTGAAGTCCCAGCCCAGCCTCAACTTGTCAACTGGAAGCACCTGATAGTCTGGGCTAGGCAATGCCCCTGGCTGCCTGCAGCCTGCCATCCTCCCTGGCTGGCACTGGTGGGGGCCACAGCTGCCAGTCCCTGTCCCCTGGGGTGTAGGTGGTTCTCTCTGTGCCTGGATAGGCACACATCTCATCCTCCTTAGGGTGTGAGTGAGTATATGCTGGTTTTCACTAGTGTATGAGGTACATTCTTACATAATTTAGATCACTAAATACGAGGATTATTTCAAGGAAAAGTCTAGAGTTACGCCCATAAGCAACAAGATAGCTGGAAGCCAGTGCAGCTGATGAGGAGAGGGGCACAAAACTGACTGTTTCTGGTTTCTCTGTGAAGAAAGGTTTTCATCTCATTCATTGCTCGTGTTTCTGTAATTTCTCCAGTAAGATCCCAAGCATGAAGAAGACAAATCTTTTTCAAGGCCAAGTATAATATCTCTCTCGAGTGCTGAGACAGTCAAAGATATACCTGCCCTAGGTGCTATCAAGGATATGAATTTGATAGGAAAAGAAAATTCTTGTCATTTTTTGCCTGGTTCTATTAATTCCCCTCCACAGATCATACTAATCCAGTAATTATTATCTCCCTCTACAATTCTTTTTCCAAGCAGATTCCTATCAAGCATACAAAAAGTTGCTTCAATTGCCTTTCATGCTGTAATGTTTCTCTATTAGGATTATTAGGATGCTTTTCATTAGCAAGCAGCTTTTAGTAACTAATTCTTTAATAACTTTTTTCTATACTCCCTACATCTCTACTTATTCTCACCACCCCTTATACCCCTAGTGATTAGGGATCCTCATTATAAATTCCCATTTATCCACTTTTCCACAAAAGCATTTTCTAAGGACCAAGGCCAGCAATTTTTTTCAGGTTTAATCAAAAGTAACAAACTTTCAAAGCCCATTCCTTGAATATTTCTGCCTATCTCATAAAGGACTTTAGCCAGGGACAATCAGCCAGTTATTGACCTACACTTAAGAGTGATTTGATTGCCATGTATGCACTGTGTCTGAGGGTTGCACAGAGAACTAAGTCCAAAAGGCTTCTGCAAATATGTCACCAAAGTTCTGGAAGCAGCATAGCTACAGAACAGCTGCAGATCTGTGCAGCATCCTAGACTCAGTCTGTCTCCTACACAGCTGGAGCAGCTCTGGACTGAAGTTACAAACCAGGGTGCCTGCACCAACCAGGACATGACCCAAGACAACGGAATCCTTTTTTCATTTCCTTTTAGGAGGAACAGGGTAAAATAAAGATAGGGGCAGATGGGAAGCTGGGACAAGATAACCTCCAGAGGTACAGACAGAAGGTTCAATAACCAGATACTTACCGCTGATTTTCTTCACAATTCAAACAGACTTGTCCTCAGCAACATGCAAGTCTTCTCCATACTTAATTCAAAGTACTACTTTTTCCTGCTCTATCTAGAGATTTCTTCTAGCACATGAAAATCCTTTTCATTTTACATAGAAACAGACTGGAAAGAGAAGCTGGCTTATGACACTAATGAACCAAGCAAGCAGCAGCAAAATTAAACATCTCTGCAGGATGTTCCCCTTCTTACTTACCTTCAGGGCAAAACTGGTTTAGAACACTAATTCAAAGTGCCTATCCAAAATATGAATTCTTACTAACATAATTAGCCAGTAAAGCCTGACTAGCTCTGCTTCCTTTTCAGCTTGCAGTCTAGCTCTAATGAGTTGCTGTAGTCATTAGTGGACATTGATAATATGACTTAGTTACCAGGTGGGTGATTTTTTTTATATATGCTATAATCACTCACATTCCTAAATTAAACCCTGATGGACAAGAAAGAAGAAAGCAGTCTGACAATAACATAAGTAACTTCTTAAGTAGAAAGCTACTCCATCTTGCATAATTTTGCAGGGTTCATTAAGAAAGCAGGACTCATTAGGGAAGCTTTTACTCATATACAGTGCACAGGATATATAGAAACAGAGTATGAATGCCCTAATCAGTCCATAGGAATTACTTTACTAAAACACAAAGATGGTCTTCCTGTCTCTCCTAATGGTAGATAAAATCTGATCTTCCTGAGAAGCATAACCTACCCATCACACGCTCTCTGTGTGCGTTACTACAAAGGCTTGGTTTGACTACAAATGACTTGGTTTTGATGCCAGCTACTAATAAGATTATTTTATAACAGACATACTCTGTCTGTATTATGTTAGCAGATATATCTACCAATGAGAAAGAGACTGTAGTATGTTAGCAGATATATCTACCAATGTTATTTTTCTTTTCAACTCTATGTCCAGTAACTTGAGTCCTACTAGCTTCTATTTGATTTAATAGGTACAAAGCAGCTAAATGTACTAAAAGCACCTGAAGTTTCATTGTCTTTTAGCATGTTCTGGTTTTAATTTTTCTTTAACTCTGAAAACTCAGAAGCGTTGAGATAGAACACACAATGTTGTCATTTTCTTAACCTGCTATTCGCTATTTTGCCAAGCTCTAGATCACCTCCAGCCTTAAACAGTGTATTGGCTTCACTGCAACAAATATCTTCAGATGCAGAAATGGATTTTAAAAATTTGAAGTTAAGAACTTCCGCTTCAGGTGGCTTTAGAAAATTTTGACTGCACTGTGAAACCCTTGACATTGTTATGAAAAAATTACCTGCCATTGTGTTAGTACCAGACAGACCTGAACCAAAATCCAAAAAAAATTTAAAATACTTTGAATCTTCCTAAGAATTTGCACTGCTTTCATCACTGTATTTCTTCTGAAGTCTATGACTGAACTTCTAAGTCTGGACTCAGCAATTCACATTCGTGCTACCAGTGCTAATATTTGCAATGGGTTTTCGTAGATAAAGATGGAAAGGATATCTCATCCCCACTAAATTTTAAGGGCTTCCTCATACAGTGCTGTAAATCTTCATTACAGGTTTTCCGAAGCAGAATCCTTTGAAAGATTGAAATTTAGGAAAAGGTATACATTTCGTCATCATTGGTCTTGTAAGGACCACGATACTCCTTTGGTCTTCTTAAAAGATTGTTCCAGAGCCATCCTCACAGTAAAATAACACAAGTTAGTTCTAAAGTCTCCCTTTTTCTATTTTTCCATATTCTCCAAAGCACAGAGGTGAATCAACACAGTCATTCTGTAGAGTATGATCTGTGTTAGTCTGAGGGCTTTCAGGTAGTCAAGTAATATTAATTATTAATAGTTCCCTTAGCTGTAGACTGCACAGCGCAGCAGCCAGGACCCATGGACATTGCCACATCAGTCTGAACTCACAGCTGTAAAGGGAGATGCAGCATTTGGTGCAATGCAGAAATGCATTGTGCCAGCCAGGGGGATGTCACTTTTGAGACAGTCGACATGAAGTCGTGAAAGGACAACATTAACTCCCTGACATTATCTTCAAGCAAGTTCGTTCACTGTTCTTCCGCACAAGTCAGTTACCATCAGAGTTTTCTGTATCAGCATGCTCAACCCCCACATATACAGAAGAATCCAAAGAAACTTCTTTATTGACAAATCTGTTTCAATATTTCACATCACTTGGCCCTAAGACATTCACATCCTAAGCTGCTAAACCCATTTTAATTTACTTTCGCACAATAACTTCCAGTTACCCAGTGTAATACCTGAGGACATACTGAAACCTCAGAAGATGATAAGATTTGTCCAGAATATCTGTCTGCTAATGACAGAGTATGTCTGTTCTTTATTTTAGTGTCACCATTTTTGAAGTGAAAGAGGGGAAAATATTGTGTAAAATTATCAGTGTTGGTACATAGCTTAGGCTACAGAACTACTGCAGTTGGTATGCAGAACCCCACAATCTGCTGAGGTGCTTTGCTTGTTGTATCTTATATGAGTTCTGCTTTCTGCTTGGAAAGAATGCATTTTGCATCTCTTTTACTGGTGAAAATCCCACCAAGGGAATAAAGCTTCTTGCTTTTAGTGTTTTCAAAATATCCTTTAATCATTATACTCTAAGGAGTAGAGGGAAATACAGATCTCTGCAACACTAAGAGAAACACATCTGAACCAACATCCCTGGACCCTGCTGACCTAACATGTTCACCTGCCTTTTGTAGACAGATCAAGGATGCGATCCAAGCCATCCCTGATCCATAACCTGTGCAGTTACATCAGTGCAATACTACTTCTTGCTAAAGCAGATTTGGCTTCTTAGCTATAGCACCAGGCTGCCCAAAGGTACAGGTACAGCTACACTATTTTTGACTAAGAACCGATGACTTGCCTTCTGTGAATACAGAGCACAAACAGGGAGAGACCACATCTATATGCAAAGAAGTTTAGGCTGAAAAGTAGGAGAAGGCCTTTTCTATCACATCAATGAGATATTGGAACAACTTATTAAAAGAAATAAGTTCATAAATTTGATTCACTTACAGAAAGGGTTTTTTAACACAGCTGAGTAGGTGGACACAAGAATTCAGGGGATAGCTGTATGTTCTTCCAAACAGCCTGAAATCAACAATAGAGCTCTGGTGCAACACCCCAACACTGTGCTCTTGAAAGGCTGACACAAATTCAGATCTGAAATGTGAGGCTAAAGTTCAAATATATTCCTTAGGTACGTCACATTTCTTATCTAATCTTTGTTTTCCCCCAGCTAACTGATAGGCCTCTACGTGATATCCAAGAAGATACTCTACTGAAGTGTTGCAAGATCCATAACACTTTCCTTGCCTAGAGTTTTAATCAATGAGAGATACATTTATCCTTTACAGACCTTTCTTCCATATTATTACATTTTCCATTCATCCTTGTATACTTGATAATCATTTCCTTCAAAATTGATTCTAAAACTTCGCATACTAGATCAGACTAAAAATTCCAAAGCTTTTAAATGACAATTACTTTCTATTTTGATTTTTATACCTCATCCTCCTTCATTTATTTAAAAATTACAACAGTAAACCTGTAAGTTAATATATCAGTAAGTTCAGAATTCTTGGCTGAATATTTATTTCAAAAATCCCACCTGTCACGTTCTGTGTGCCCTCCTGGTTGCTGTGTTTAATTTTGAAGAAAGAATTAAGAACTTAACACCTCTTGAAAATTTGTAGAGATGATGGCAAATGTCTTGCAAATCTGTCACCTCTCTCAGAAATTTTTTCCAGATATTAAGTTCTGCTATTCTTTGCACACATCTTTCATTATTCTACTGAATACAAGTACCAAACTCTTCATTCTCATGAGCAGTGACAGGACTCAAGAAAATGGCCTGAATCTGAGTCGGGAGAGGTGTAGGTTGGATATCAGGAGAAAGCTTTTCACCCAGAGGGTGGTTGGACACTGGAATAGGCTCCCCAGAGAATTGGCCACAACACCAAGCTTGATAAGAGTCCAAGAAGTATTTGGATAATGCTCTCAGGCACATGGTGTGACTCTTAGGGTGTCATGCATAGGGTCAGGAGCTGGACTCTATGATCCTGATGGGTCCCTTCCAAATCAAGCTTATTCTATGATTCTATGGTTCTATATTTACAATATTTTGGAGACATATTTTCTGCTTCTCAGACCGTAAAATGACTGGGAAAGAGCCTGCTCTTCACGCTGCCCGTTCCAAGGCCTCTGTGAACAATTCTGTTCCCCACCAACTCAGCTGGTCAATAAACCACCGAGCTGTTTCTCCTAACTTCCAAGAAGTACTGTCTTCTTCACAAGGCCTACCTGAATCAGTGTCTCCAGCTCTAGCTCGGTTACACAGACATGCTCCCGAAGAAAGTCAGCCTTCTCTGACGCGATCGTGTTCTTCTGCCTGCTTTCGAAGGGCTGCTCCAAGGCACGGAAGACGAGTCCTCCTGCCACCAGGTAAACTACCACCACAATAAAGATGGCCACCACTGTTCTCCAGTTCATGACTTTCTGCCGGCCTTGAGAAGGGGCTTCCATGGCAGCAACAACAGTGGCTCGAGGGGAAATGGAGCGTTGTGGAGATGGGTGATGCCCGTTAGTTTTGGGCTCAGGCTCACAAGCTGGCACTGGTGAGGGAACAGCCACTGAAACACAAAGTAAAAATCTTACTCAAAATCAAATCTCTTAGGGTATGACCTTGATTTTCATAAAAACTTTCCGAAGTAATACTTTCAAGACTTTTACATAAATCATGTTCTTCACAGAGATGTGATTCTTCTCATCTGGAAGGTTCCATGTCTGCTTTGTCCGTCCATACACAATGGACACCTCAAGGGTTTGCTTTGCCCATTACCTCTAGAACTTCAACCATTACCTCTAGAACTGGATAGGCCAGTTACATATGCAAAAATTTCACAAATATGCAGAAAACCATTTATGCAAAATGAACATGAAAGTTTTGACTAGCTAGGATATAAATTACACATGGTGGTGTTTGGTGAAAGACCCTGGTAGTGATTTACATCCTTAAATCATAATACTAATAGTATTAATATTGCTAAGAAATTGAACTGTTAATGAACACTGACCACTACCTGACCTGGTGTTGACAGAAACAGGAAATGCTTTGCAAACCGCAGTGCTGTTTGGCTCACTAACATAAACTGGCCCATACTATTTACCTGGATTCACAAAACCATCGCTCGTGAAAACATTCTTAGAGCCTGGAAGCTTCACAAATTTTAGCATAAATCATGTGTCAGCCAGAGTATACGAGATGTCTGAGGTCAAAGTTACCTGCCAAGTGCAACTGTGGACCTCTCACCTTGGGACTGAGACACTGTATAGTCCAGATGAGCTTAGCAATACATCAGAGCTAAGAAGTCCTGACCTCCAGTTGGACTTAATAGCCTGACCACTATGTCAAGACACCAAGGCATCTAAATCAAGTTTGGGTCATCTCCAAATAATTCAGGTGTCTCATCATCACACTTCCCCACTCTGTTGCTAGAGTTACCAATGGCAGGATGAGACTGGGTTCCTCAGCATACACTGGTATAATGGTACCACATGTAGGATTTGAAGATGCTGGATTTATTTTAAACAAAATTCCTGTGTAATCTTACCATGATGCAGCTGCCACTGGCCTGTAATTTCTTTGAAACCAGATTAATTTATTGCATATCAGACCTAAATCACATTACAGTTAAAATACCGTGACTTTAGGAGCATTCTCTGAATTTATTCACAATGTGTCTTTGCTGTTTTGCTTAGAAATTAAAGCAGAAAGATTTACAACATCCCATCAGAGTGGCACGGTAACCCCATTGTCTAAAATTTAAACATACAACATGATTATACTTTGAGTCTGAAAGGGGCTGCAACTCCTCTCCAACAGAAACCGTTTTACGATACTGAATAATTTCAGAACTCAGGCTTTTACTACAGTCACATTTTCCTCCAAGTAATACATCTTTGAAACACTGCATGGAGGATAGAGGTTCCAGTTTACTTGATAATCAATAAACTGCAGAAATCTACAGTTGCTTTATACTTACAGTTAATATTTTGTTTCAAAAATGATTTAGACACTCCAGATACCAAATAGATTATAAAGGATCTAGGATCAGAGCAAAAACCTTTGTGGTTGATTCCTTTTTTGTGTATCTCAGTTTTGCAACACCCTGTGGCACAGCTGCTCAGTTTGACCATCAAAAGATCATTATGGTTCCCAACAGTTATTTAGCCAAGATGGAGTGACATCAAACTTTTCTCTTACCTCCAGATATATTTCATGTAAATATTAAGAACTTCAAGTGACAATACGAAGAAGAGTAACAGTATTAAAAAGAAGTCACATTTCTTGTAAGATATCAGTATATTTATTCTCTATGTCTCCTGAAAGTATTGTTGTAATAAATGCAGTGAGTTTCAGCAGGAAACATCAGAAAAGTATGCAGAAGAAACATAAAATATTGAAGTTGTATGAAGCAGTTAGAACTTCCCTTTCTCTATAGGCAAGTATCTCAAACCTGAGTCACAACATCTTACTGAACTAAATTTAAGTACTCACAGAAGTGGCCCAGCTGATGTAACTCAGTGTAACATAGGTTCCATAGATTCCATGGAATTCAATCAATTTGCATTAGTTAGAGCCCATAACAACTGTGTATATTGTGAACCAACACAAAATCTGAAAGCCTGAGGGCTGAATTTTCACACTTGAGATTACTCAGCATCAGGATCCAAGGCTCACATGGTAAGAAGAGAGCAGAACTCACATGAAAGAATGCTATGATATTTCGAAACAGGTATCCACCTTACCACAACTAGTATAGTCCAGTGTAGGCTAGGTAAGCCTCTCAGTGGAAAGCAATGCCTGCCTTTGATATGCCACAAATGGTAAGTCAAGAAGATGGAAGTCAAGAGCTGGTATCATTAGAAAGAATTTGTGGGTTTTCTTTTCCTCTCTGCTAGCATAAATGTTGTTTCTCATTCAAATAATGTTTCTGGCAAAGTGTTAGTAACAGCATTACAGTAAAATCATGGCCTGTTTGATTTTGTCTTCTAAGGAAAATGCGTTGTACTGATCTAAGAACAAGATGGGAAATCTATGGTAGAGAACATAAAACATTCTTATAAATATTTTGTCACTTAAACAACTTAGTGTATTACTGTGCTCAGCTTGCTTATCTCTAAAAAGAAAAGAACTGTCTTAGTTTTTCATTTTCTGCTTTTAGTAATAGCTACCCTAAGTGAATGTAGAACTGTTAATCCTAAAGTATTTTATATTATATAAATAAATTCACAGAAAGACTGTCCTAAAGCAGCTACTTAAGCAACTGATGTATAACAGAAATGGTCTTCTTACAAAGCTGATGCACAAGGCACAACTGCAGACAATACTGCAGAGATTTTAAGCAGGAGTTAGGTATTGGAAGAACAGTGCAGATACTCCATCTAGGAGCTATCCCACTCTTTACAACAAGACACTGGGGTTAGTGACTTAAGCACGTGGTAGAAAGTCAGAAATCCTGATTTCTAATTGGAACACTATCTCTGTGAAGCTGTACTCTCACGAAAGTGCTGCCATTTGCCTTTAAACCATGGTTTCATCAACTGCATAAAGAGAAAATACTGCTTACTTTTCTAGCACAAGTGCCCTGGAAGAGTCCATGTCTGAAAATAAGTGCTACATAAACTTTCAGAAGTTTAACAAGTAGTTTTACTAAAATCAAAGGATGGACTACATTGGCAATTCAACAATGTGCAGAGGTATACAGTTTAAAAAAATAAAGGACTACATAAATTCTTGCATTTGTAGAGATGGTTTAGACCATAGTTTAGGACAAACATAGAGCAAAAGAGAAGAGGACATGTTTACAATAAATGCAGAACAATCCCTACTTCATTTGTTCATGTTTTTTCAAAACAAGCTGCTGTCGTAACAGGCTTTTCCCCAAACAGAGTTTCATCCATATGTGTTTGTTAAATCATATCAAAGAAGACCTAATCTGCCTCAGTGAAAGCAATGATAGATATCCATTCATATGCATGCACCATAATCTCATAGGTACAGGAACCCTCAAAGGAACACTCCAGTGTTTCAAAACAGGCGTTATCCCAGTACAAGGATGCCAGAGAGCAAAGAAAGGTAAGTTCCTGATGGTTTGCTTCAAAATGAAGCAACTGAAGATATTAATGTTACAAGTGAAATTGCAATGTTAGGATCTGTACAGTTGTTCACATCTGACATCCCCGCATTACCTGTGCTTGTACTGGTAAACAGCACAGCCAGGGCTCCCACTGATGTGTGAGAAGCTTAAATACCTCAGGTTTCTGCTAATACTGATGAGAATTAAGGAAGCAATACGCTCACTCACCATCGAGATGATGGGGTAAAGCTGAACAGGTTAAAGTTGTAGGCAATTCTCTCCTACAGGGAGCAGAGGGCCCAGTGTGCTGGCCAGGCCTAGCCCACGGCAGGGGCTGCTGCATCCTGGGGACTGGGTCACAGACATCACCAAAACACTTCCCAGGCTGGCACGGCCCTCAGACTGCTGCCCGTTCCCGATGTGCCATATAAGGGGCAGAGGAAATGGCAGCACACAGTCTGAGGGTGATTAAAAAGGACTTCAGGGCCTTCATATGGTTGGTAAGGGAAGCTGAGGTATGGGTTATGTTCTCCTCTATAGTTACAGTTGAAGGTGGCAACATGGGAAGAAATGGACAAACTGAGTCTATGGCTCCACAGCTGGTGTCATTGTCAAAATTTTGGGGGTTTTGACAATGGAATGGTTCTACACAGCACCAGGCATGCTGGTATCTGACAGGATTCACCTTTTCCAGTGGTGGTAGAGAGTCTTTGCTCACGAACTAGTGGGGCTCACTGGCAGGGCTTTGAACTAGATGTGAGGGGGTAGAGGGGCAGTATCAGGCTTGTCCCTGGCAAGATGTGAGAAGATATGAAAATAGATAGAGGGACAGGGTGCTAGTGAGTGTTCTTTGCAGTGACTCTGAGCTGTGCTAGCCACCCTGGACCACACCTGCAGTCTTACGGAGATGAGCCAGGGACTCCTAACAGAAGCCACAGGGAAACACCAGGAAAATATCTGAAAGGAATAATGGGGTGTTCCTCCAGGAAGGCAGCATGGCAATCCCCAGGAGCAAGATATTGGACAAGGAAGGCAGGAGACTGGTATAGCTGTGGCTGAGTAGGGAACTGCTGGCTAAACTACAAGTAAAGAGAAAAATGCATAGACAGTGGAGACAAGGACATGTAACCTGGGAAGACTATAGAAATAAAGGGATGGGGTAATGCAGGCCAAGGAAAAGCCAGAACTGAACCTCACAAGGGATGCCAATAATCACAAGAAGGGCTTCTACTGGTATGTTAACCAGAAAAGGAAGGTCAAACAAGGTTTAGCGCCCTGATAAACAACACTGGTAAACTGGTAACAACACATGAGGAGAAGGCTGAAGTACTCAACAATTTTTTTACCTCATTCTTCAGTGAAAGCCTCTCTTTTCACACCTCTCAAGTGGATGGACAGCTGGATGGAGACTGGGAGAGCAAGGTGTGCGGTTTTTTCTTAGGTGCTAAGGATCAGGTTCATGACCACCTGAGAAACCTGAATGTACGTAAGTCTATGAGACCTGATGAGACCCATCCCAGAGTTCAGAGGGAATTGGCCAATGTAGTTGCCAAGCTATTCTCCATGGTACTTGGAAAGTCATGGCAGTCAAAAGAAGTCCCAGGTGACTGTAAAAAAGGAAACATTATACCCATCTTTAAAAAGGGTAGAAGGGAAGGTACTGGGTACTACTGACCTGTCAGCATCACCTCTGTTCGGAGATCATGGAACAGATCCTCTTAGGAGCTATGATAAGGCACATAAAGGACAGAGAAGTGATTTGCGACAGCCAGCACAGTTTCACCAAGGGCAAGTCCTGCCTGACCAACCCAGTGGCCTTCTCTGATGGGGTGACTCCACCAGTGGACAAGAGAAAGGCTACAGATGTTATTTACCTGGACTTCTGTAAAGCCTTTGTCACACAACATCCTTCTCATCTAGGCTGGAAAAAGATGGATACCATTGGCGGACTGTTAAATGGATAAGAAACTGGTTGGGTCACATGCAGAGGGTAATGGTCAACAGATCAGTCCCGACTGACCTCAGTGACAAGTGGTGTCCCTCAGGGATTCATACTAGGACCTGTGTTATTTAATATCTTCCTTAATGACATAGACAAAGGAATCGAGTGCAGCCTCAGCAGATTTGCAGATGACACCAAACTGAGTGTGTGGCTGACACACCTGAAGGACAGGGTATCATCCAGAGGGACCTGAAGAAGCTCAAGACGTGATTCCAAGAGAATCTCATGAGGTTTAACAAGGCCAATTACAAAGTGTTGCAGCTGGGTTGGGGCAACCCCTGGTATCAACACAGGCTGGCGATGAACAGTTCAGAGCAGCCCTGACAAGAAGGGCTTGGGGGTGCTGGTGGATGAGAGGCTGAGCAGCCCACTAATGGATAACATATAATCTTTCACTCCAAGGCTGTGGCTCATCTCCAGACAGAAGTTCCTGGGGGATGCGGTTATCTAGCATTTGCTTCCAGTCTCAAATCTTTCCCACAGACTCCCCAAGTTCTTTCAGGTAAGGACTGCTTGAGTTAGGATAGCAGGGCTCTGCCTGGGAAGTCACAGCAAGTATAAGATGTATGTTAGAGAAATAGTGGAGGCAATCTGTGTATTAAGCTTTCATCTATATGAACTTCTCATAAATACGTCACAAACAGAAAATGCATACAGATCTGTCAATCAAGGGAATTGGATGGTCTAACACGAAGCAGGTGGAAGTAATGAAACATTCAAGTTTCTGTTTTTCTGTAACCAAAAAAATCATTAAACCATCAACATTTTGTGTTTTGAGGATATGGTAAATCATTTCCACTACCTCATTTGCTTTTTATTCCATGCTCCCTCACCTGCCATTCTTCATCTCTTTCTGTTATGCTTTTTAACAGGTTTTGCAGAGAGCATCCATTTAACCAGCAGAATGAATGTTGAATTTTTATAACTGGGCATTCAAAAATCTGATGCTGACTTAGAAAGTCTGGCTTTTAGAACAAAAATCCCAGTAGACAATGATTGTGTTTGCCTTTGTGTTTGTGCAGCATCTTTGCATGATGTGGGCTAATTAACAGGTGACATTACAGCTGTGATCAAGAAATGGGAGAACAATCCTGCCTGCAGGCTATGATTACATATGGTGCAGAACACTAGTATCCCTGTGGCGGTAGTTCTGGACTGAGGAATAAGAATAATAAGAATTGCTGTCTGGGGACCACAGGATTCATACAGTCATGGATCAAGAAAACTGCTATCAGTGTTGACATGTTTTACACCAGTTTGGCCCTGGTCCTTCTGCCTATCCCCAAGGCACACAAACTGAGCAGTGAAAGTCATCCCAAGCCTGCCACACAAGGGGAATTTCACCCTACTGTTTGTACGGCGCTTTGCTGTGAATTGCCACTGAAGTGAGAAGCATTACTATTGCATTTACTGTTCATGAAAGCAAAGCTTGACATACTGTTTGTTAGGAAAACACAGAGTGCCTCAGAGCATAGAGCTTTTCACTGCAGCAGCACCCCCTGGGTTAAATCTAACTCTGTTTTCCCTGAAGAGGATTCTCTAATGCAGCATTAGGGCTGCTGACTTCAGCAACATCTCAGCTGTCTGCTGCAAATGCAGTCATCAGCAGCAAGGCATTCCATCTAGTATGAGAGACAGGTAAAGGCAGAAAGGGCAATACACATTAAACAAAATAGATTGGATGTGCTGTTAGAACAAAAGTAGCACTGATTTCTCCTAGTTGCCCCTTTCCCTGAGTGGGGTGGCGAGAAGGGAGGAGTATGTTAGGTTACAAAACAGCTTAAGGAATAAAGGCATGTTTGCTTCCTATTATAGGGTAATGTTAGTGAAATAAAAGTTCATAATACTGAGTTCTCTCGGTGGGGAGAGAAATGTCAACAATATGTATCAGAGGGAATTATATCTGACCATTGCCATCCCTGGCAGCAGCTTTGGGAAGTATGTTGTACCAGAAGGATTCTGCAATTTCTGTACCATTTGTCATATATTCCCATCTAGTACTCAAAATAATGATTCTCAGTAAGCTTCCACAAAAATCTACATAATTCTGCTGCATCAGTTATAATTGAAAAATACTAATTAATAGCTCTTGGAATACCCCAGCTATTTAATTAATCTGGAACATAGTTGTTATGAGAAAACAAAAAGGCACTGTTTTATAATGTCTTTCATTCTTTTTCATTAGAAAACTACATTTTAGGCAAAAAAAAAAATCTTAAATTGGAACATGGTAGAAATTAAGAAATCAGTATGGTCTGAGTTAAGGTGTCTTTTTAGAAAGAGCTTCCCAATAATGAGAGTCTTCATATAGTGGTGATACTGGTGGCACTGTCAATCATCAGAATTAAGGAGAACCTAAGCCTCTTCTCTCTTCCCAAAGAGCTTCTTTAGTGTCAGACAAGAACTTAGTTATGCAGTAAGTAATTAGAATGAATTTTACCTTGGACTGAAGGACAATGTCACTCCTATCTGAAACAGTTTTTTCCAAAGAACAAATCTTATGGGAATCTTCTCCAGTTTCTACTGCCCATACTACCAGAGTATTGCTGCTCCCATTTACCTGTGCAGCAAGTGCCTGACAGAAAACAAGTACTTGGCTACCTGGTCTACATGACAGTGTATTTCGTTTAGGTGGCAAGGTGATAGGAGCAGGGTGGCTACACTGGTGGTCTCTGTGGAAGGCCTGGGGCTGCCCCTTTCTGGACACACTGCTGATTCCAGTGGACTCACCACAGGACACAGCTGAGCCCATCAGTGAAACTGGGAGCACTTCTGTGAAAGCATACTTTAGAAAGGGAAAATATTGTGCAGACTTTGAAGAATGATGAAAAAGTGTGAGAAACAATCCTAAAAACCAAAGTCAGTGAAGGAGAAAGAGGTGCTCCAGGCGCTGTAGGAGATACTCTCCTGCAGCCTGTGAGTTTTGGAAGAGATCATAATGGAGTTGGTATTTCCTTGGAAAATTTCTCTTCACTGAGAGGATCACACCAGAGCAGATATTCACACTGCAGCATGTGGAGGATCCTAGTCCAGGGCAGGCTGATATTTCCTGAAGTACTGCTACCTGTGGAGACACCATGCTGGAGGAGGTTTATGCTAAAGGACCACAGCCCATGGTATGGACTCATGCAGGAGCAAGGAAAAAGTATAAGGAGAAAGGTGCAGTCTAGAGGAGCTAGACCCACCAAAAACACCCATTCCTCATCCCCCCTGCACCAGGTGAGGTGGGGAGGAAAAAGAAGAGTCAGGAATGAAGCAACTAAGCTGGGCTAGGAAAAAGTAAAGCAGGGGAAAGTATTTTAACCTTCATCTTCATTTCTTGCCACCCAAATCTATTTTAATTAGCTATAAATCAAATAAAATTTCCCCAAGTCAAGTCTTGTTTGCCTGTGATGGCAATCTCTAACTGATCTCCCTGGCTTTATCTCAACCCACAAACATTTCCAATCTTATTTCCTCCCCCTCTCCTTTTGAGGAGGGAGGAGTAAGAGAGGCTGGGTGGGCATCGGGTAGCCAGCCAAGGCGAACCCACCACAGACAGTTTGCACAGATGCAATAAAGATTTTGCAATAAAGATGAGGACACAACTCAGAGTGTATTGTTCAGCACTGTTTTTCCTCTGAGTCTCACCAGTCACTTGCATATGGATTTGGTGAAAAAGTCATCAGTCCATGCGCTAAGTATATCAATGTATAAATCAGGATTTAAACTACAATGGTGAACAGGAGTTAGCTACCAGGGCAGCAAACATCCTTCCAACAATAATGCATTTTTTTGTCAGTCTCTACTTGAACTGGGTCAATTTGGAACACAAACATTAATTTGTCTTCTTGAGTGGATTTGATTTTTTCACTTTTTATCACCTTTCATTCTAATTTTCCCTTCTCAAACATAAGCATTTTATTTCACTCACTTTCTACACACATTTAAGAAAAATGGATGCCAGCAGCATACATTTTCACATAAAGCTAAATGTCAAATTGATTAAATATTTCATGCTGGCAGGAAGTGCATGCATATGTAGCCAATGAAGTAGCAATTCAATGTGATGTCTCTGACAATTCTAAAAAAGTATAAGAAAATCCCAATCTTCTTGTATTTGCTAAATGACTTGAAATCGGGTGTTGGGTAAACCTGACAGGTTGGATTATTTCTTAATCTAGTTGTAATCAGTTTGACAAGTATGTAAAAGATTAAAAAGTCTATGCAATTATCATTCCCCTGAGCTATGCCATGTCCCTCTGCTTTGTGAGGCTTTTGTAAAACTCTCTGCTATTCTACAATTTAGCAATTCTGAACCTAGTGTCCCTAAAGAGATAGAAAAATATATGTCTCAGCTAATTTAATTTTAGTCAAGAAAGTGTAGTGAGACAGGAGGGTCTGAATACCATTTTCATACTTATTTCTGAAAGACAGCACCATTTCTGATTGTAAATGTTTTAAAACACAGAAGAATGGCAGTTCAAGCATCTCACAGGAGCTTTCAAAGCAGGGAAAGGGGAAACTGACAATGGAAGCCTAGGAAAATATAAAGTCTGAAGGGCTAAATCTAAGCGCCCTTAACCATAAAAACCCCAGAAAATCTCACTACATCAATAAGTTTGTTCCTAAATTAGTTTTTGTATGTGTCCTTATTAATAGTCAACGCAGTCATCTTTTCAACGTCCCACATCAATTTCCATTGCAGCTTTCCAAAGTATTTTCTTAATATAAATTAAAATGCTGTTTAGATTATATGTAAAAAGGTAAAGTTTAATCTCATAAATGAAAATAAGACACTGAGTAACTAAAGAGGGTGATGAATTCTTTCCTAGATCGCTTAAGAACAGCGCAAGAAATAACCGATTAAGCTGCACCAAGGAAGTAGGGGAATATATATTAGAGAAAAGTCTACCTACAAGGAGAACTAAGCATGGGAACAGCCATCAATATATTGAAATGTCCTTTATTGGAAGTATCTAAGAACAGGTCATAAAATCATCTGCCAGAAATTGTCAGTGTTATCCATGTCCTGCATACCCCTGTGAATCCAAGAAGAAAAGCTACCAGTGAAGGGTAACAGAGAAAAATGCCTAATGTTGTTGTATTCAACACCTAGGATCTGTAAAAAAATAATGAAATGTTAAAGGTATATTAAAGAAAAAAAGAAAATTCATCTTGACATTCTAGTCTCAAGCCCCAGCAGGAAAATGCTCTTGAAATCCTTTTCCTCCCCGTCAGTGTAAGATAGGCAATCACACCTCACCATTCCTTTTTGTATCAGTTGTGCCAAATCTCATAGCGTTTCACAAATAATAGATAAACCCCTGTGACACTGCAGAGAAACAATACTGTACGTGTTCACACTTTCTCTCATGGAAACACCACCATAGAGAACTTAGCAAATTAATTAAATTCAAAAGTAATTTCAAAAATTGATTAAACAAGCTCTTTGTCACACGCACATCAAGAAGGTACAACGATTTGTCATCAATGTATTAGCAAATTTTCAAGTTCTTTTAGGGGACATGCTCTTTTCCACTGTACATTACAGAATGCTGGTCTATCTGTTACAAGATTAATAGACAGCCATAAATAAGATTCCTTTCTTTTGTTGGTTATAAAGGAAAAATATGATAATCACATGTAAGGTGCTCTGGATGATTATTTACAAGAACTTCCATATTCTGACCCAGGCTTTCCTCAGTCAGAACTGCAGTCTGAGCGTGCCCGTGAACTTAAAACGGACTGCCCAAGAGTTACTTTCTTGCAAACACAGCCGTAGAGATCCTGCTACTGAGGCTATGCAAATGTCAGGGAAACAACAGGAAGCCCGAGGCTGGCTCGAGCAGGTATCTGCCAGGACTTACCCACTCACATTAAAAAAATTCTCTGCAAAAGTCACAATCATGGGATGCTGGGATACTTTCCCCTCCCTCCTCCCTCTCCCAGGCACTGCGCTATTCTAATGCATACGTGACAGCTCACTGGTCAATAGAATGGATGTGCTAAGGCAGGACATGAACTCCAGGAATAGCTGAAAGCATCAGAGTTTTTTTCTAGTTTGGCTTCAGGACAGCAGTACTCAGGGGGGTTCCTAGCTAGCACTGGCATTAGCACGAAGATGCACGGCTGCTGACACCATTTGTAGCACTACTTACAGAGCTGCCAAGTCCAGGCGAACACTTGATAGAGGTTTGTCTTGTGCTGGAGTGAGATTGTACACTCACTGCTGGAGGGCAGTTTGAATTTTGTTCCCCTTGCTTTGCCTTCTCTCTCTCCTGACCTCTCTTCCACCCTGCCCTCCTCCAAATCCATCCATCTGCTCTTGTCCCTCACTTCTCTCCAACCGTGCTGGCAGCGTGGGAGGTAGCACACCCATAACTCCCTGTTCAGTTCCTCTTCTCGGCACTACCCTTCCCATTGCCTCCGATACCTGAGCCCATGTTCATGTGTGACAGGGCTCATCAATGAACTTCAGGTATTGGGAGAATAAAAAATAGAGCAGAAGAGCATTACAGTGAGGAGCAGGAAGCATACTGAGGGGAGATTAGAAGTGATTGACAGGGGCAAGTCCCAAATATGGAACCCTCCTGCTTCAAGATTGGTGACTGTGTTTGTTCCAACACACTCATTGGCAGCAGCGCTATCATCAGCTTTATGAGGCTATTTATAGAGAAACTGAATACAGAGAAACCCATGAAAAATTCTCACCTTTCTCTTCCTGAAATAAGACTAAAACCAATAGATCATGCTAAAACTTGTTTCCCTAGCAATAGATTGGTAATTCTTGTTCCTGCTAAAATTGAGAGTTCTAGTTCATGCAGGTCTCTGCTCTGCCAAATAGGAAGCAAGTGCTTTTGGCTCAAGATCTTGAGGTGTAGAGATGACTTTATGAAAAAGAGTTGCTGTCAGAAGAAATGACCATATCATTGTTTTTTCTCATTAGGTGACATACAGAAAAATGGATTTTTTTGTCAGTATGGTACAAGCACCAAGGAATAAACAGCTGCTCTCTGGTTCTCTGTGGATTTCACCCTTCGGTGAACACCAGACAGGTTGAACAGTGATGCTGCTATTCATCCATAATCTTCTTTTTACAGACTAAACCAAAATTTTTCATTGCATCATGTGCTCTGGATGAAACAAGTTGTCTAGTTTTCTGCAACAGGAAGTGTCCCAGGTTTCCAGCAACATTTAGGAAGAGTCTGAATCTCCCACCACAAGTTTTCAGTGTGTTCCCCTTCAAATTACCCACAGGATGATGTAGGTTCAGGGGTTTTGCTGGGATCTTCCAAATATCCTATCCCACAGATTCAGAAAAGAAATTCAGCCAGTGGTCTCATGGCCAGACCAAATAGTCAAGGAAACCTAAGTCTTGGAATTTAGCATAAGAAGGCCTGTGTACAAAGGGAAGGACATTCTTATTGAAAGAAACCTAGCAGTAAAACAATGTGGAAGAGACAACAAAGCAAAGATTCATGCCGGCCCTCCTAGAAGGAAGCTATCTAACTTACATTTGAAATGTGATTGATGCTGGCTGTCTGACAGAGGTACAGCCTTACGCTGGAGTGACGGAATTTCTTGATCACCTCAGTCATGAGAAGGGGACTTTAGCAGCCCCACTGACCTTAATAAAGACTGGACATCAGGCTATGGTGTCTCCCCTAGTCTGACTACCGATTAGGATCTATAGAAAAATACTTTGAATTCAAGCAAATCTCATTAACGATCTACCATTTCAATTAAGCGATAATTTCTCAAATTTTCTGTGCAACAGCAATAAAAGTGGATCTTTCCATGTGATAATGGTCAGAAATCATAAGAAGCACATTGCTTGGGCTGTTTTTAGTTCACTGAATCTGGACTATTTGCATAACCTGAGGATCCAATCTATTTCATGGTCTTAAGTTCTTATACACATTAATAGTCTTAGTTAAAGCGAGTGAAAGCTTTCCAATACTTTAAAAACCTATTCTGGAACAGGATGAAGAATACATATAGGATAGGTAGAAAAAAAATTAATCTGTGCAGAAAAGATCTTTCACAAGGACAAGAAAGTTGCTGTTTGAAATGCATTTATACAGCATAGGCATTTTTATATTCTCTTACTCTAAATTCTTTCTAATATAAATATTTTTCTTTTACACTTTCAGTGTGTAATTCAGGAGAAACAACCCTTGTCTCATTTCTTTCCTTTACTGCAACTTGGAATACAACCCATTAATCTGTCAATACAGGTGGTCAAATTGTTCAGTGCAGCCTAGAGAATGATTCTGCTGACCCTAAACCAGATGTTTACTGACAATTCTCCTGGCTCCATAAACCATACTTGGGTATATCTTCCTTAACCAAAGCAGGTCCTTAGAAACTTAGTATACCTTAGAATTTCAGATACCTACTTATATTTAGCTGTTTTATTCTCCAACTAAGTCACACTCAAATGGTGTAATTCAGTTGCCCATCCATATCATACACTACCAAGTGAGAGGTTATAGGATATCCTAATTGGCCTTAAGCTGTTGCTCCAGAAGGGTAGAAGTCTCCCTTAGGTCCATTATTATATATACCAGGCCTATACAAATATCTCAGCTACCTTAAAGCCCCTTAAATGTTAGCAGATGCCTAATTTTAGAAAACTGAATCAACAAAAAATGTCTGGTAGCAATGAGAAATTCAGGTCACAAAAGCTACATGTCATATATCATTGTAACCCAATAAACAGACTCTGTTACCTGTGAAGACAAATTAGGCTGTAGCATCATGAAGAGGTGACTCTGGAGTTGCTTCTGGAGTTGTCATGACTGCCGCTACTCAAGGCCTCTCTGCCCAGTGCTTTCTTGTGTAATCCAAACTTAGCAGTGTTAACATTTAAGTAATCAGTGATAGATCTGGGTTAACCTAGAACACCTTTGAGATGTGAGAGCTGCTTCCTGCATTTCAGCTGGGAGCTTCTGCAGTACCATTTCCTTCATAATTCTTTCATCAATTAGGTTTTTCACACACAGTAGCTAGTGACTGTCTTTTGTTTCTCTAAGATGAAAAGCTGAAATTTGAGAGGTTAAAAGCCCTGGACAAGCTGTCAGGATGTATTTTCTGGTTTCAAATCATGCTAATATTATTATATTAGAGTATCAAGTAAGAAATAATCCAAACACCCTTCAACAACATATCACTGAATCTTCAAAAACTCAGTGGCACAAGTTTAAGGTGCCAAAATCCAAAATCCTCATCCAGTAAAGTCAGTGGCATGTTGTTTTTTCTTCCTAGGGAAGAAAAGATGAGTCAGTCCTGCTGAAATATGAACATATGGCTCTAACAAACCTAGGTACCCAAAGCCTGATGCTTAAAGCACTCTGATGATCCTGTAGGACAGTGATACCATAATAACTCGTACTGCTTTCTAAGATTTTTTAGGGTGTTGTCTTTTGTTATTCCCTGCTAGCAAAACAGTCTATTGTCTTCAGCAAAGTAAGTGTCACACAGTCATGCATAATGCACAGATTACCAGGAAAAGAACTGAAGCAATTTAAAGATCTATTAAATGCATCCATTTGGGGACAGAATAGAGGAACAAATGGAAGAAACATTAAGCATCTTTCTCCAATGAAAGACTAGTCAAATAAACAGATCATCATCTAGGACAGATACTTAATTCATGAGATAAAAATATTTTGTAATATGTCCATGAGATTATTTATAACGTGATTTAGTTTTGCTCGCAGAGGAAGACCTTGATACATGCCTGAGGAACAAATAGAGAACACAAAGATATTTCAGGGATTTTTAAAATATTAACTATGATACATGCTTACTTCTAAAAGGCAGAAAGAACATCATGTGCTTGAAAACAGTGAATTCTAGGCGAAGGCAGCCAAACTCATCTTTATGTCCACACATTTATTTTCTTTTCACAGCATTTTCAGCTTTACCACAGGTACACTCTGTTCATTCTGCATTTTCTGCACTTCTGTCAGCAGATCTGACCCACTCTTTTGTAATCCATATTTCCTGAAGCAACTTAGCTTGTCTCTCTTTGTTAGGTCTTTATTTCTTTTCACATGCTTTCTTAAATTTGAAATAGCAAACTCACAGAAAATGCTAGACCTAGGTATGTCTGGATTTAAAAGAAAAAACTGAACCACACCCAGGCTTTGCAACTGATTACTACTCCTGTTCAGGACTCCAGAGTTTCAAGTTTCAAGCCCTTTCATCTCACGCCTCTTGTCACAACTCCAGCTTCCAGCAAGATGTTCCCTTTCCATTTAAAAACATAAAAATAAAATTAAGCCAGGCTTGTGTATTCACTTCCACCTTTTTATTCCCTTATACAATTTTAATAACAGATTCTATCACCCTACTAGCTTTCATTTTAACTTCCAACACCATGATACACCCACATTGAAATTTCTACCCTAACCTCAAAATTGCACCAATGTTCTCCTATGCTCATACTTTAGGACAACTGGATAACACATAATACACATGTACCTGAGACATTTTGCCAATAGTAAGATTTGTAATAGCCTAAGAATTGTATTAGGAATTAAAGAAAAAGATGAAACCTGAATTCTTGATTTCAGGATTCCCAAACCAAGGAAACAGACCCTAACTAAATTCTGTGACACATTAACATGGTAAGAGATTCATAGTTCAATTTTAAAGTATAATTTTGTTTGAATAATCTAAGTTGATATTTGATTGTGAGAAAAGCAGACAAGAAAGTATGTTTGGAGAATAATAGTGGTCTATGAACTACTACCCTGAAGTACAAGGCTATAGAATACATGCTGTTCTCACCTGTTGTTCTATCTCATTGGGGTAACCAGCGAGAACTGCATGGCACATCATTTATGAAAGTCAAGAGGTTCATCTTAGAGCACGTTCCCCATTACATTATAGACAAACAACAGAAGTATAACCAATGTCTCAGGAACTGGGATATAGGCAGCCTCTGTTTGAGAAAGGCCAGGCCCCAGGATGTTTTTAATTCCGTACAGAAAACAAAGACCAGAGATATTCCTATGAAAAAGGTATTTAAAAAGGTATTATTTAGCCTTTTGCTGAATGTCACTTCTTTTACATAGAACTTCTATATAAAAAAATAGACAACTGTTCAGCATTCGTATTTTCTGCTTTGGCCTATACTATTACACTGAGATTACCATAAAATAAAGGTTAGGCACTTGCATCACACTGAGTTCTGTAATACTCTACCTGTTGAATACTAGTTGCTTGCCCCTTCCTTATATCGACCTCCTCATTTTTCCCTTCCCATTTCACTCTAGGTGCTCACCCTATTTAGAGCACAAAATCTAGGGCCTCTGTTTTCCCAGTGATTTCAGGTACTCTCTTGCTCTTAATACAGTAAAGCCTGCAGCAGCAACACAGTACTTTTAAAATGAAGAATTGCATGTTGCTGACACTGAAGTGAGTGGTAAAAGTCCTAGCTCTGGATTAAATCAAGAGGATAAGAATTAAACTGTATTGCTATCTATATGCACTCTTCTGCCTGAAGTTGATATAGTCCACACACTAGCTACATAAATCCACATAAATGCCAAAAGCTGAACCAAAACCCGCCCAATTATGACTGGTATCATATATCTTTATCCCAAGAGCAAACTTCATCACCTCAGGTAGCATCAGCTTTTCCAAGAGCTGCCCAAGAGACTTTTCTGTCCAAAAGCCATTAACAGATTACTCTCGTACACACTTGGCAAAAAAAAGAGCATTGGTATTTTTCACAGAAATCATAATCCTGTCCTAACCTCTCTCACTGCTGACAATTCTATTGCTCTTCCTATCTTAGTCTCACAGCTTCCTATTGCCTCTGATTTTTTCATTCCCTTTTCCTCACAGTACAGATGACATCTTAATGATACCCTACCCTCCGTCTTTCTTACCTTGACTAGAGTTCAGTCTTTCTCCACTACTCTAAGAAAGCTGCTGTCAAGTCTTTTGCTCTGCCACTTTCCTACTACTAATTTCACTTCTCTGAATCCTTAGTTTTACCATTACCAGGGCATCCTAAAGACAACAATGACAAAACTAATAGCTCTCTGCTGTCTTTCTTTCTCTCTGCCTAATTCAATTTTATCTTTCTATCTGTTCCTATACTGGTGCCCACAGTACCCATCTGTCTTCCCTGCAGGCTCCACAAAGCCTTTAGTAAAGTTCTGATTTTTTTTATTCTCTTCTATTTGTTTTCTAAACTCTTCAAATTTTCCACCTTATTGTATTTGGCACTATTGTGCCTACACCATGCACTTCCAGGAGTGTCCTCCTGTTTGTCCAATTTATATCCTCCTTCAAATATCTCTTTTAAATAAACTCTCTGCAGTGTCCTACAACCCATGCGTACTAGGCACAGCAGAGTCCCAGATGGGTGGGTAAGTAGCCAATAACTTTGTGACACAATTAGCACAGGGTCAGTAGTCTCTGACCATGGGTCATTTGCAGGGATCAGAGCTACTTTTTCACATCTTACAGCATCCCAGAACAGTCTTCCTCTATTGAGCTAATAACAAATGACTTACTAGTGCAGAAACACATTGTCTAACTCACAGTTCCATTCTTCTCCTTTTCATAAATATTCTTGAAAACAAGAGGACAGAAGTTAACACCTTTATTCTACTCATCTATGCCTTTCTAACCAAGTTCACCGTCTGCATTGATCTCTTTGAACAAAAGAACAGAAAAAGCAGGTACTGCAGCCATTTGTAACACTTCACCAGCAACGTCAGTTTAATTTGTACTGAGTGCTGATGTTGAAGATTTTTCAGTCATCAAGGGATGGTCCAATCCTGATACCTGCATGAAGGCATTTGAGACTCAGCTCATTGTCCCACACACAGGTGTCCAATGCTGCTTGAGGTGTCTCAGGTGAAGTGAGAAAATCCAAGGCAAGTGACAAAGGACCTAGGGAAGACTTGAGCCTCTCTGAAGCAGAAGCTGGGGAATATCAAAGGTGTTTAGATACTTCTAATGCAAAACTCAACTGAATGTTCAATGAAAGCGTAAGTGATACTAGCTTCCTCTAGTTGTAAAGTGCAGAGACAACCTTATTTCTTAATTGATGTGATCTGTGCATGATGATAGGCTGTTTTGCTCCCTCCTAATTGTTTTAGCATTTAATTGCAATGCATATGCTCTTCTTTCAATAGCAGATTTTTGATTGCTCTAAACAAGTTAATTATACTTCACAACACCCTTGTGCATTAGGGAAGTATTAATATGCCTGTTTTGCAGTCTAGGAAAAAGGAGGACAAGAAAGGGTAAGTGGCTTCCTGAAGGTTAAACAGTAAGTCAGTAGCAAAATTTGAAGAGGAACTCCAAACTCTCAACCACAGTTTGAATTCCCCACAAAACATTAACTCCCACATTAAATGTAGGGATGGTAAAAAATACACAATTTTAGAGTTTCAAACTCCAAACAGTGCATTTGTGAAAGGATGCAGGAACTTGAATGAAAACTTCAGTTCCAAAAGAACAGTGTTGAGGTAAACATTGACCTGGATATCCAAAAGGCTCTGACAATCCATATCACTGCAATGACAGCAGAAACTGCAGGCACAAAGGAACAAACAAGATCGAATTCCATTAGCTCCCTGCTAAGAGCATCACTAAGACATACATCATTCCCTTGAACAGACATCTCACCCTTACCCTAAAAGACAGTCACACTTGGGGATAATTTCTAAGCATATTTGAAACTGTCTCATCTTTTTTTTTTCTACAAAGAAATATAAATTTTAAGCAGATAATTTTGAGGAAAAAAGTTGATATTGCCGTAACATCCAGATGTCTCAGACAGGATAAGGGACACACTCTGTTTTACGTACTATATAAAAATATATGTGCAAAGACATTATGAGCTAATTCAAGCACAGACAACAGGTGGGTGTAACAAACAGCAGGAGGGCTGCAAGAAAGGAAAGATATGAACAACAATTATGAGAATTAATGTCTTCATATGCTGCTAAAAATCCAATCTTATATTCTGGAAAGTATAGATGAGAGGTTGTATGAGGTATGAAACTAGAAATCTGGTCATTCACTAATTTCAGTTATTACTGCTTTACCTGAATTGCACCAAATGTGAGAAGTGACAATCAGAGATAGGCAGCAGATCAAATATTTTCTGATGGAGTATACACATACTGATTCCACCAGTAACACAAAATAGCAATCTTGTTTTTTAAAATATAAGGCCGGGTACTAAGACATCCTGTACCCCTACTCAACGTGTCCAGTGCTCCCTGAAAGATTCTTGCTTGGGATTTTTTCAGTCATTTCTTACCCTATTCATTCACTGTATATAAATTGTATGGATTTTAATCAATATATATCAAATTCTAGGGGCATATTTCACATTGGATTGTTAGGGCCAAGACCCAATGACTTTTGTGATCGAGTTTAATCTGTTAAGGGGTTAATATAGTTTGATTGCCTGGGATAGTATGGGAATTTCACCATAGGAATCTGGAGCCTATACACTTCCAGATTTATGAAATATTTGGTTTATCTAGAAAACACACTCAGCATTTACATGTAACACAGAGATATACTTTATGCCCAAGACACATGAAGATTACACACAACATGCTAAAATCACAGCTCAGTCTCCAAGCCCTGCTTGAACCAGTTTAATGGCTAAGAAATCAGTCCCCCATTAGCTGTCTGTCAGACCATCCTTCATGTCAGTTCCACTCTTTTAAACCTCTTCTCTCCACAAAGTCTTTCTATGGTATATTGATCTTTGCTGATGTGACCTGAGAAAACCAGTTCTGTGCCAGCAGCCTCTAATCTATTTATCTACATAAATATTTATAGTTTAGTCAGCATTATGGAGTTGAGCATTAATTTATTTCAATGACTATCATTCTGACCTGGGATCAAACCAGCAACATTATCAATTAAAAGCCAGCCATATCTCCACAAAAAGGGTCCCAGCCTTTAGAAATGGGTATAATTTCTAGAAAATATTGCCTGGAATAATCAGGTCCAAGCAGTCTTTGAGATACCATAGCTCTCACTTATGTCCTTGGGCTGTTAGCTTGCTTGCCAGGAGCATCAGTTGATCTATTCCAACTACTGTTAGCACAAGTTATCAGAATTCCTACCAGACAAAACTAGGGAAACTGCATGTTCTCTGGCTGACAACCAGAACAGGCATAACCACAAAATACACTTTGAAATGAGTCTGGTATTAGAGTGTGAATACTAACTGGACATAAGCTGTGTTTCTAATACTTGGGACTCTTTGCATCCCTCCACCACCAACTTTCTACATGTTGATCTTTTTATCTGAGAAAAGCTACTTCAGCTCTTAACTCCAGAGATACCACATAGGATGCAAAACATGACATAATTCTTCACACGTACGTGCAGAGAAGAAATGTGATCGTACATCAAATTCATTTTAGAGCTTTTAGTTATTTCACATAGATCATTGCTAACATTTATATCTACATAAATATATTTTTGTTTCAAAAATAATAGAACTCTGATCTGCCTTCTACACACACACAATTCTTCAGTGGGACTATGTGAGTACAATGTCACTGCACTGTTTCTCTATTGGTTAAAGGATTGGGGCTTAGACAGCTTTTCCTTGCCAAATTGCCTTCTTTTTTTTTTCCACCAAATTTTATCTATTTTCTCAGTCTCTTGGAAAATTATAAAATAAAATTTTTTGCTTCCTCCTTGGCTACACACCAGTATCATCTCTGCCTGCCTAACAAATACACTGAGGGGAAATAACTGGTAGGATTCTGAAGTTTTTGGCAAGCATTCAGCTTGGTGGAGAGGAAACCTGCTGGGTTTGAGGTCTTTTAACTGCTACAGTAGTCTATGGTTTTGTCACATCAATAAATTTTGGCCAACCACCTGTTGGATCCATATGCTTTAAAGCTGACTGCCAAGCAAAGGAGCTGCACACAGAATGTCATCCGTACATCCTCTGTATGCCTTGTCAGAGGAAAGAAGGAAAGAGCTTTTTGCATTAAAAGACATTTTGCAATTCATAAAATAGATTTAAATTAAGCTGCAGCGAACACACATTTAGAAAAGCAGCTGGGTAGAGCAAGTTTTCACCACAAAGAATTTTGACCCTAATCTAAGGAAGATACTGTTTTTAAATAACCAAATTTCTGTTAGCACTACTATCCATGTGTTCATTGGGAAGATGAGGGTGGAGGAGGCTGATGTGTCGATTTCAGCCTTCACCTAATTAAAAATGTACTAAGGCTTACACTAAAGCTGAATTGTGTATACAGCAAATTGTTCTGCTGTATTCCTTCTATACCATGAGAAATTGTTTCTAATCTTTCATTTTGTAAATGTGAGGGCAGGGATGATGACAGGCAAATTGACCACTAAAACCAAACCTGTGGAATAAAGAGGAATAATCAAAGCCCATGCTATCACTTCATACTTTCTGCAAGCACTGCTGCACAGCAACTGGCTGCCAGCAGTTCTGCTGCAAACCCGAGCAATGGCTTCAAGTTGTTCTGCTCCTGTAGCAATGCACAGAAATATGACACACCAGTATACAAATTACCAATGGGGTTTTTTCAGTCACTTCTGTAGGATGCAGATGAACCTCCTCCCCATGTCAGGCAGAGTATTTGACTATGGTTTATTTTTAAATACTACTTGGATCATCTTTTTGAAAACCACTGCACTGGCGTAAATTTCCTTCCACCACCACACAAACACATTCCCTAAGATTGACCCAAACATACCTATATAGTTCATCAAACTATCCACTTGGGCTGATCAGTTGTTAACAGGACAGAATAAAGAGTGTAAAGGTCCCTTTGGGCTCCCTTATTTATTGTGTCATTTTATGCCATCCACAATAAAGGTCTGTCCACACTAAAGGTTATATTGCAGCGGCATTCTGCTCCTGCCAACAAACATGTGCCTTCCAGGAGCCCTGAACAAGCAGTCACATCTGTGTCCACTCCTGTACCACCCATTTAGCAGAGACAATGATCACTAGAAACAACAAAGGAGCCACTGATAAAACAAACAATGCTCTGAGCCAGAGATCACTGCCATCCCAGCCAAGTTTGCCATGAAAAGACTCAAGAAAAAGGGAGGGGGGGGAGGCAAGAGAGATATCAAATATAAAACTGTAAAACTTAGACCTAGAAGAGGTTTTAGCCATGCAGCCACCCAACCCCATATCTAGTAGCATTTTCTAATGCATTCCTATAGGATTGAGCAAGAAAGACTGAGCAGTGCACATGGAAAGCAGACAAACATCCAACGCCTCCTCCCATTTGGAGTCGCATAGTCTCCTACGAGTCAATCAACAGAAGGAATTATAATAATTGTAATTACGATAGCAATGAGAGTAATAGAGAATCACCAACCTTGAGGATCCCAGTTCACCTGTTTTCTTGGAGTCTCAATTGGAAATTTCATCGCTTCCTTTTTGCAAAGGGAGTAAAAAGAATTAAATAAATTTGCAGCCTTCCTGTCTCGATGCTGCAGTCAAATAAATTAATTTCAAATTATAGGGAGCCTGCGCTGTTTGACAGAGGGGAACTGGTGGTTGCCAAGGAAAGAAATACACAAATAAATCGAAGAAGGTGGGGAGGGGCGGGCAGGGGAGTGGAGTGGAGGGGTTTGTAGGCACCCCAGCACAGAGAGGGGTATAAGGGATCGACTGAGGACTGGAGAGAATCTGGAGGAGCGGGAACGGAGCAGATTGAGATAGGCAGCGGGTCCAGGGTGCTGCTGGCTCCTGGGGAGGATCCTACAGCTGTCTCGCCCCGTCCACCTGCAGATGTCAGAGTGGCGGGGTCCCCGCTGCAGCGCGGCCCCTCTGCTGCGCCCACCCGAGGGGGACCCGGGCTGACGACACCGCAGGCTTGCACGGATCGGGGAGTCGTCCAGCCCCCCACGCCCCCAGAGACACCTCCCATACGTGCACACGCTCCCTAGCCTCAGCCACCCCCCAAAAATGAGCCCACCTCAGTTCAGCCCCGGGCACTAGAGAGGTAGCAAAACTCAGCCATGGGGCGTGAGCCGCAGCAGCATGGCTGGGGCGAGGCGGGGCGAGGCTGGGGACCCCCCGGCTCAATGCAGCAGCAGCCGGGCTCGCCCAGGAGAGCCGAAGCAGGGAGAAGGAGGAGGAGGGAGCCACCCTATAGCTTTAGAGGGAATTCACGGAGCCCCTCTCTGCACTGGCATAAAAAGGGGGTGGGGAGAGCCTGGGAGTCCCTTTGTAAGCGGCAGTGGCGGGGCGCCCAGGGAGGGGGCAGGCTGGGGCTGGTACTCACTAGGTATCCTTCCCGAGAGGGGGATGCAGGCTTGTTTGGCGGAGTTTGAAGCCGGAGACACGCTCGACTAAGCTACGAGCAGCAGGAGCAGCAGCGGCGGCAGCAGCACATGGCAGGAGTACGGCAGCATCCAGAGGCTCTGCAGCGCAGGGGGAGGGGAAGGGCAGGGGATCGTCTGAGCCCCCGCAGGCTCTGGGGACCAGGACCGGGTACCCCGAAAGCCAGGGGACCCTTTCTCCCCTTTCTGTCCCCGATCCGCACTGTGGACAGGGACAGACACTTCGAGTCAAGGCAATGCCTGGCACAGCGGGACTGTAAGATGTGGCCAAGCTGCGGGGAGGGGGCAGGAGGCTGGAGGCCCCTCGAAGCCCCCCTAAGCTTTCAGGAGCCTTCGGGTAAACAGAGGACACTTGTGCAATTACCAGGCAATTGCTTCTTTCCAAATCTGCATTCTCCCTTCTCTTCCTCGTTCTCCACGCTTTCCCTCAAACCGTAAACAGGCTAGTAACACCAGAAAGGTCTCCAGTTCCAGTTACAATACATGCCCCAGCTCCCCTCCCTTAGCCAGCAAAACAAAACCCCAGCCCCTCTGGGGGCCTGAAGGAAAACTCTGTGAGTTTAACCCTGTCCTGCCTATTCTCTTCCACATTGGAAATCAACTCTTTGTGTGAAGGGGATCATCCACGGGGGATGGTTTAGTGGAGACATCCACAAATTCTCATATGTCATGGTCAGAGACCCATACCAGAATCAGTCCAGAGGTCCCTAGACCTGAATTTTCAGGAAACGTGGTTGTGATCTAAACCCAGTGCCTGTGATAATATGTGCCCTGCTTTTTGCCCTGTAGTTTTTTCCCAACTGCCCTTTTTCTATCTCTCTTTCCTATCTGTTGCTAACCTTGTAAGACCAAAAGGAGAAATCTGCCCTGGTGAAGGAAAAACAAAAACAAAAACAAAGCAGTCCAAAATGTGTGGCTCTCCTCAGGAAACTCTTACTGTGGAGGTTGCCACACTCTATTCACATCCACATTCTGAAATTAAAGCAATGCTTTTTCCCCATCTTTGTTCAACCCTAAACAGGAAGAGGAAATCAGTACTGGGGAATCCACACTTTCATTTAGTGCTGGTGTGCAAGGTCCTCTAAAGCAGCATGTAGTTTGAAGAAGCCAGATAGAAGTAATGTAGCAAGTTTTCTCGGGGGAGGTGCTGGGAGTCTCTCCTTCCCCTAATCCAAGCACCCCTGTAGCTCTTGTTTTGTGCTGTACAGAAGGAGGCGGGAGAAGCTGCTCTAAGGGAGGACATGGTGAGAATAATAATGAGCCTGCTCAGTCAGACTTGAATTTGAGATGATTGCAATGATGACATCAGGAGAACAAGGTATTTCCTTTGCAAGCAAACCATGATGCATTCTGAACACGCTTTGGGATTTCTGTTGACATTACTTATGCAAACTGAATGGGAACAAAAGTGAGGGTAGGCTTTGCTAATAGTGCAGTGTAATCATTTGAATCATGGTTACAGTAACCTAAAGGCTTCAAAGAAGCTTTCTGAACCCCCAACAAGATCAGTTATCAAATATGTATCAATAAAGAACTATTCATGTATTTATACACACACAAGTATTTTATATATGTGTGTGTAAATAACTTTTCCTTAGCATTCAAAAGTTTCCAGCTTAATGCCATCTTCCTTGTACATTACCAGGGAAAACCTAACATATAGACAAATATTATTCAATTGTGTCACCCTGTCCCTCTGCCACAACTATCAGCAGTTAACTGATAAAGTGTGTATTCTGCCACAGACACCTGTCCATTGAGAATTCACGTAAGATAATCAAACTGAAACAGTCCACTGATAAGCCAACAGCATTAAATTCCTGCTAAAACATGCAAGAAGTCTATAGTCTGGAGGTGAATTCTTCAGGTAGTTCATTACCAAAAACACATCCTGATTGTTACTGTCTAAAGAAGAGGAATTTTCATGAAAATGACATTATGGAGATGTCTCATATTTGTTTGACTTGCTGTAACACTAAATAGATAAAAATGACACAATGCCATGTTCATGTGTCTTGTATCCCCTTAATGTTCCCATATTCCCAAAAAGTGTCTGTAAGCTCTACATACTTGCTCTAGCTATATGACTGAAAAACCTTGTGGCAAATCAATTGTGGTCTATCAGGTACATAAATGCATGACATCATGTAATTGTTCTGCAATCTTTTTTTATCATTTTATGATCATGGAAAACTTGCTCAATTATTTCAATGCCTCAAACCTGTAGTTTTATCGAGTGGGCCAATTTATTCCCAAAGTAACTCATTTAAAATCAATGGGGTGACTCCAGAGATAGATTTGGCATCTTTTACTGACAGCACAGCTGCTGCATAGAAACGCAACTATTATCTGATGCAAATAAAAGGCCTTTCACCCCTCAGTGATGTCATATTCTTATGACAGGGAGAACTGGTGCCTTGAAGCTATAGTGTTTCAAGCTGTTACTCTGTCAACTTTTATAACTTAAGTGGATTCAGTAATGTTTAATGTTTAAATGAAAGATCACCAAGAAAAAAAAAAAACAACCTAAGTGTAGCATAATCATTCTATTTTAGTACCTGGATGAGAATTTTCAAGATTTGACTGGTCCTCCTAAATTCTTCCTTCTCATTTAGGGTTTATTGTTCAGACTCAATGTCCTCAGAGCTGAAGTTAGTTGAGAATCAGTGCCTTACAGGACAGGGCCTGTGACAGTCACAACACAATAGAAAAGAGGACTTCTATTACAAGCCATCTCGTTGAGAAAAGAATAAAATACTAAGTTCCCTTTTACTGTTCATTAGTAATATGGCATGAGTGATTTGGAAGTGAATTTGATGTAATTCAAAGAAAGCTATAGAAAAACAGATTAATAAATACTTCTTATACCTACTTAAATTGCCACAGGAGTGCTGTTATTTACACTGAAACCAAGAGACCAACCCAAGTGAATTGCATCATGTTCTTTATATTCTGTTGACCCATTCCGCAGTAGTATTAATTAAGCAGTATTAATTCTGCATAGTATTAATTAATTCACTATTAGGTGACAGCACAGAATCCTTTTATAATTTCTTTATTCTCTAGGAAGCTTTCTGTCTAGGAGAACATTTAAGGCCTTTAGGATAATCTGAAAACTTCTTGTTCAAACAGTTTTCAGGAGATTTAGTGTCATTAGCAATCAGAGTTAACTAAGAATCAGGATTGTGCAAGGAAAAGCAACCTGTTATTTTTATTGTCTTCTATGCATGGAGTTTCTTATCACTTTTTAAGTTATAGCATGCAGTGCCATGTTTTCATTATTTCATGGATTAATCCACAGAACAGAAAATTTACTGATTGGCAGAAATGGTTTCAGTGAAAACAGTGAATTTGTCTGAGGCAACTACACATCAGTAATAACCTTTTCTGGGATGGCACCACAGCCTGTCTGCAGTTCCTTTGGCCAGTGACACTAAACGGAATACACTATGATCCTTCCTCTCACATCCTAACACATCAATCATCTAAGTGCCAGAAGAGGAGAGGGGGTACCTGGTTCATAGTTTGTAATCACCTTCACCATCCTTGGCTCTTTTCTGGTACCCATTCCTCATTACCCAGACTCCAGTTTTCAGACACCTTTTATATCAGTCTCTTTGTATGGCCAGCAGGGACAATAATGTAATAGTTCCCTCACTTTTTTGTTCTATCTGAAAAAGTACATGCACATCATTAGTGTATTAGTATATTGTAGGTTTTTTTTTTTTTTTGCCATGTAAGAAAATATTAACTAAAGCTGCAGAGTACTGAGTCTGTCTGAACCCACTTACATCTGTTTCACATTAGTTTAATTTGACTTCAGTTCAATTACTCCTGAATCATACTCATGAGAGAATTACAATCTGGCTCTCAGTTTTTCCATGATGTCCCTGAAGAATCCTCATAAGATCAAAGGCTGATATCTGACAAAAATAGTAAGCCTGATTAATGAAAATGAGCCACCAAAGTCATTTTATAGCAGTACTATTCTCTTCCCTCATGTCATTTTTCTAAGATTTCTTACTTGATAGGTACATGAAACTCTACCTTAGCCAGTTGATAACTTTCCTCCATATTAAACAGGAAATTTGGGAGTTAGCTTTCGGTGATACCTACGTTTCTTTGCCATTCACACCAGTAGCAGAGCCACGAAAGGAAGGGTGGAGGCAGGAGCCAGCGCAGCCTGCTAACAGCTTTCAGGACCCTGGACAGGAGCACCCTCTGGCCGTCTGTTACCCACCAGAGCCAGGGACCGGGGCTGGGAGCGCCCGGCGCTGGCTGGGGAGGGGAACGGGGCATGAGCGTCCATGGCCCGTGTGAGAGTCCGGCCTGCCAAGGCAATGCAGTGCCAGTGCAGTGGCAATGCAGACTTTGTGAAGGAACGTAGCAGCAGGCACGGAGGAAGAGTAGCACACAAAATATCCAGAAAGGGAAAATGAGAGGCAGCGGATGAAGGGCGATCAATATCAGGAGCATAGTGACAGAAGTATGGAGAACCATGTTAGTGATGAGGTCAGAAGGGAACAGGAAAACCCCAATACTTGAAATACAAATGAAAGGTTGAAAAATAGATGGCTTTGACATGAGAAGGGTAGGGATAAATGGGTGGGACAGACTCCCTAGCTTGAAGACAGAATGAGGGACAAATGAGTGGAAGGGATAAATAAGTGGAAGAAATATATTAAAGCACACCTGCACATGCAAGGGTCATTTAAGGAATAGTATAAAATTGCACTGCTTGAGTAGAAAGGAAAGGAAAACAGGGCAACGCCCCCCACCCCCCCCACCGCCATAGTTTTATGTAAATGCTGGTTGCTCTAATGTTCCTTTGTTTAAAGCCTCCAGATATAAGAAATAAACCTACAAAGTTTTGCACTTTTAAGACACAGAGATCTTGGGCAAGAGTTCCGATTATTTTCCGTGTTGATGCCTGGCCTGCATACTTTCTTGTTACTCAGCAGGACCAGTAGAACTAATATAGCTACAGGGAAGAATGCTTTGGCTGGGCTCTGACCTTTCCTCCCACAGACATGACAGCAGCCTTATCAGCCAGTGGGGCAGGGTCAGGGGCCGTACACATCAAAGACATTAATGCTGGTCTCAGAAGCATTGTCTTACCACCCATTTTGACTGAAAACTTCCACATTTCTTAGAATCAAGTATTCCACTAACAGCAGCTGTTCTTTTCAGTGTTTTGCAATGCAATATATCATATCAGCAGCCTATTAAATGTGGGGATTAATGCAGCTATAGAACAGTTAAAGCAGGGAGGAACAGTCTGCACAAACACCATTCACTGTGACCAGTCCTCCTATAGCTTTCAGTCGTACCTATTTCTTTTCTACTCTGAACAGCAAGGGAAGGAAGAAGCTATACTGAACATTTGAAGGGCTGAATACAACTCTTGTATTAATCATCATCACTTTTACAGTACTCAGAAGAGCTTTACTACTTTCTAAATTCAGTAACATACTTCTCACACAGCTCGAGTAGTAAGAAGCAGTTCCCAAAATGTGAAAGCAATGGAACTGAGATTGGAGCTGTGGAATAAGGAATGAGATGAGGCTTTCTGTTGAGTTTCATTCCCAGCACTGTCCCATGTTTTCCCTCAACCTTGTAGTCCAGGACATGCATTTTTTCAGCCAGATGTAGAACTTCTGCAATCACTAGTTTAGCCATTTTTTGGAAGGTTAACACTGGGAATTGCCTGTGTCCCTGTATCTGCACACCATTGCCACCTTCAGTGCAGGAACTCTCAAGGGAAAATTACTTTGAAACAGGATGATATTTCAAGCAAAATCAAAATCAAGAAATTATTATTCTGTTGTAGGAAGAGTGAGGGCTGTGTTCTGAGTGTAAGAAATCATTAATATTAATAGTAGGAACAGTGTGTCAGGCAGTATAACAATCATGAAAACAGATCATGACTGAATGTCTTAATATACTCACAAGGAAAAAGCTATTGCTACATTTCTGAAGATGTGTAGCCTAACAGTAGGTGCATCCCAGTTTGAGTTTCTACACAAATTGTACATACACATGCATCTAGAGTCACAAAACAACCCCAAAACCAACCAACCAAACAAAAAACCCCCAATACAAACCCATGAGGGGAATATAGTGGATTTGGTAAAAATAGAGCACTGAAAAGATTAGATTCATCCTAATGCATAACGTCACCTTCTAAAACAACTACCATTCTCCATTTCATTAACTGTTTCATAGTATTTTGTGGGAGATGATGTAGTGGAATTACAACAGTTTAGATGCAACATGGCAAGAGAATGCAGTGTTATTCACACATGGCATATTCTCAGCAAAGTGAGAAGCTCACTGTGAATAAACCCATAGGCAGTGACTTCTCACAGCTAGCAGATCTGCTATAGCCTACAGACCAACAGGTGACATGCATTTCATTCAGCTACCCATCAAAAGAAATATGTCACTGTATATAATTATAATAAGGTTCTGGACCATTTGTATTCTGGTAATATAAAGGCAGAAAAGAGTTTATGTGATTTGGGAACTATAATATATCTTTGAAGATAACATATCTTCATGTTGAAGAATGGGAAAATGTAACCTACATTAGCTTCCTAAGCTAACAGTTGCAGGTTGTCTGCAGGCAGCCTCCTTTATACATTTACATTTTGAATGAACACTTCCTTTAAGACTTTTATGGAGTAATTCAGGAATGCATCCCTACAGCTCTAAAACAGCTGCAGTTACTTCTGTATGTAATGCATAGAAAAGCCTTGTGATCTTCTGTTTAAAAGGAACAATATAAACCACTATGTATTTTTACATCTTTACATTGTATTTGTCTATAAAGATCCCACTTAGTAACTCTAATCTGCCTTCTTACTATATAAAATAATGTGATGTAGGCAATATCTAGATCCCAGAGACTTAACATTATTGAACAGTTGGATCTAAATTGCTTGTATTACAAAAGGCATGTACAACTCAGATAAGGAGTCTGAAAGCACTCTGGATATTTTTTTCCTTCTTCTTTTTTCATTGTCTCAAAGAAATAGTTTCACAAGTTCCCAAAGGTACTTAGGCGAGCAACTCTGAGTCAATGACAATTGACTCAGAGTTAGGTAGGTAGGCACCTAAATATCTTGCAGATCTCTTAAGCACACATCACCTAACCCATCAGTACTGTAACCATGCTAGTGGAATTAAAGAAGGGAAGAATTTAGCAGAGAACTCTATTGGCCAGCATTTTGAGTAAAGAAAGATGATGAAATGAATGAAGGCTCTGCCACCATCATAATTCTCTATCTGCACAAAGTTGTAATGGTGGACTCCATTGCCAATGAGTTCAGAAGTAGAGCACAGGTGTTTATTTATGGCACAAGTTTTCTGAATGCCGAGTTGGAACTCAGAGCAGCCGTGGTTATAAAACTGTTTGCATAAATTGGACTCAACTAACATTAGATGCTGCTAAATATATAAAGAGGCATGGAAGTTTGCTATTACAAGGTCCTTGCTAGATAGATCAATGATTTGCCTTTGCCAGTGCCTATACATGATATTTCAATGAGAAAAATAATGCAGCTAATTCTATTTTCTTTAGCATCTTCCAGCTGAGTATCTGAAAACAGTCCACTAGCTAAAGTGAATAATGAAAATCCTTTAGAATAAATATTATTATAGCCATCTAGAGATGAGTTAATTGCTACATAGAATGGTCTAGCACCTCATCTAATTTCATGAGAATTCTGAATAGAGTGCAAAGAGAAAAAGATATTTTTCAAAACCCAACCACTTAATCAGAAAAAAATGGGTAATTTTATGATCTAAGAACCCAGACTGGTATACTGAAAAATATTGTTGTTAAAGAAATAGTATAAGAAACAAGCATACACATAACTGTAATTATCATTTTGCTTGAAAATAGTATACTTGTTATTCCAGCCATTTATTCAATACCAAATCTTTGCATAAAACCACCCTCTCCCTCAATTACCACAAACCTCTATAAATTAAACATGCTGGCAATTTCATATTACTTTCTGGCAGTATAGCATCATCTTTTAATTATAATAAATATCTCATTCTTGATTTTTTAACAGTCCAAAAAAAGTAAATCATAAAGGCTCTTCAATTTTTCATTTTGTGTAATCACAGAAATTTATACATCAATTTAACGTCATACATCAGCATCCTTTTTCTGACTCCCATAATGCTCTTTGTCTTTTTGATCTTCAATCCACTGTCTTGAGAAGCAGTGGTCAAAACTGAATTAAATACAGGTATGTTCACTGAAGACCTATTTCAACTTTATCTAATTAGAAAGCAATCTTTTTTTTGCATTATGCTCAGTGTTTTTAAACATCATAACGCTTTTTGCTTCTCTCATAACTGGGTAAAGACATTCACTCAAGGTAAACTGCAGAAATGCTGGGAACCTATTGTTTGCCCATTTCTTCTAGGAAATTCTCAGAAACACTGAAAGCAGTAATCACTTAAGCTGTGACAAGCTCTGAAACAAATGAAGTGATATTTAGTATTTGTCTTTTAAGCATATTTTTTCTCCTTCAGAGTTGTGGCATATTCATGGCACATAGAACCTGGTTCTGCTTCACTGGCTTGGGATGTATATTTAAACAAGTTTTTCTTTGTTTATGCAATGAACACAAACCAACAGATTTTGAGATACAGAGACTAGGTTCTTTGTGCATGAATATTCTCTAAGACTGTAGCTGTTTGTCATGAAGTTTTCCAAAATGAGTAATATTTCAGTTTTGGCTTTAGGGATGATGTCATTAAAACAAACACATAGTGGTAGGAGGAAATCCAGCTGTTGCAACCATTGGATACATATCAGTCTGACAGTTGATACCATCTTTAGAGCTGGAGAGGCTGCCATGGGAACTGAAAACAGTAAACCAATATAGCTATACATTTTATCATATGAGAAATGAGTTTTCAAATCAGTAACACTGCAGCAGTCATAACACAGCAAACATGAGTTAGTTACCAGTAATGTATTCCTCAAAATCTTCTGGAATGCAAAAGAAATGGCCAGTGAAATCTTCAAATGAAAATTACCGGTACTGCCCACCACCCCCAAAAAAGCAGTCTTACTCTACTTTCAGTAAATTAAACATTCTTTTATAGACTCTAAAGTCTTACAAGGAGCCTTGTATTCACTTCCATTTTATTTTGATCATGAGTGCTTTGTTTTATGTCATCTTCCTTTTCAGATATTTTATGCCACCTCAAGAATTGCTAATGTCACTAAGACCAAGAACAACTAAGACTGCTTAAAACTGGCATTAAGCTTTAATCAGTCAAGCAATTTGTGTCTTAAATTGCTATCTCTTAAACCCCCATACTTATGAGATGTGATTAGAACACACTATTAAGAATGAAATTACTACACCACCAGTAAAGTGAATAGACATTCTTTTCCCATAATTTCCATTGAGGTGAAAAGAACCTCCTAATATTTTCTAATCCATGGTATTAATTTATAGTTCACTGGGTACTTACTGAAGAGTGTGTTGCCTCATGGTTGTCAGGTGTCTTAGCCCTTCACAGATGAAGGTCCTTATCTATCAGAAATAGCAAGAATCTTCATAACACAATGAAGATTCTCCAGAAATCTTTCCATAGTTCTGAGATAACTGAAAAAAGAAAACTTGGGAGAGGAACATGACTTGCCCTAACCAAGCAACCAAGCTCAAGGTGATACTAAATAGCTGGAAAACTGTGAATACAGTATAGTTTGGAAAGGAGGAGATTTATCCAGGTAAGGACAAGCCTGTTGGTTTGACCTCAGCACCCTTTGAGGATATGTTTTAAAGCAAAAACAAAGGACTTGCAGAAGTAATCAGTAAATGCAACAAAACCTAATAGGTTTATTAATCAAATAGAACCTGAAGGGTTTTGAGATGCACTTTTAGCTAAAAGAGAGGAAAAATATATTTTCTTGATAGGTAAACTACAAGGATTGAAGTTATTAGTGATGATCCTGGAAAACCAATATTGAAAAGGTTTGATACTTTCGTAGTACATTCTGTAAAATAGCTAGTTATGCAAACGTATGGGATGTGAGAATGACAGAAACTGAAAGGTATTGCCAATGCATATTATAATTTGAAGAGTATTTACTAATACTGCAGATTTGTGTGGTACAGATTAAAACACAATTGCTATTAGCAGCACCAAGTGCAGAGGCACACCTTGGAAGAGAAAGAAGAATTGTCATTATGAAAAACAGATGACACAGGGAGAATGAGACATGGGAATATTAAATGAACATGAAAAGTCTTAGAAAATAAAATTCATATCGACCAGGTAGAAGTTTCTAGCACAGCTCTTACTAGAATATATGAAGAAAAGCATGAACTGGGGGAAATCCTAACTTCAGAAAAGTGAACAGAAGAGCATGAGACTAATTCCACCTGAGACACAACATTAACTGCGTATACACTGATCATGAGTGTAAAGGTTTTGCATTCCTCTGAAGAATTGAATTTTTGAGCAACTTTTAAGGAGAGCTGCAAGAAGAAATACATGCAACTTTTAAAACAGAGATTAAACAACTTATGAAAGAGATTTATATGGTGATGTTGTCTTTCATTAAATAAACCATTATAACACGTAAGACTTCCCATCCTAATAATATTTTTCTTTCTTTCTGCATTGTATAACTGATTTGCTTACTCAGAGCAAATTCAACTTCTAGTCTTGTGTGGAATTGCTATACTCCATTATAGATATTAATGTTTAATATTAAAAATCACAGGCCCTGCTGGCTTCTGTGACATTACCTTAGGGAAAAATATTATTCTATGTATAGGTCTTATCCATCTAATGTAATCTGCAGTTCTGATATTTATTATTCAAAGGATAGATGTCATTTCTGCTCCTATTGATGATAAGCAGAGTGCGAAAAGACTCATCTCAAAAATGCAGACGAATGCACTAAAATCCAAATGCCTCCATTTTTATTACCAACTATGAAATAAGGTGATTCAGACTGCAACCTACTGAGACATCCAAATTGCTGTACACAAGGTCACAAGTGTCACTGACAAAGCTATAAATAGATCCTGGCCCTTGGGCCTGTGAAACATCCATCAAACTGAAGCTGCTTTCTTTTCTGATACATGTAACATATTAATGGACAGAGGGGGCAGAAAAGAGTTTATAGCAAATTTTAAACCAGTAAATTTCAGGTTCTGTCTAAATTGGAACATTAAATATTCCTGAAATCTTATGATGTCAGTAAAAACATGCAAGTTTAGTGTGTAGTAGATGTTTTCCTTGGAACATAACTTTTAGATGAAAGGAAGTCCTAAAGAATATAACGGAAAGTACTTATGGTAATTCTTCCTAAGATTTTTTCTATGTATTAATGAAATTATTCCACAGAAAAACTATCTTGAAGGATTTCATTGCAATAGTTAAAGTCCACACATTTCATTTTAATTCTGGCCATTTTCTTGCCTATTGCTTTCTTTCACATATACTTAGAAGTGGTTAATGTGACCAAAATTGCTATTACTTATGAAACTTGGCATGCCAGCTATTTTCTCAGTCTGTTTTCTTCATCTTCCAGTTTGTATTAAACACAGGCTTTCATGAAGTTAATGTATAAACATTACAGTACTTTTTAAAGGATAAGTAATACCCCCAAATTCTTCCTAGTGGGAATTTAAGCCCATTTCTAGTAAAACTGTATTTCACATTCACAGAGATATTGAAAATGTGTCTAAGTGCTTTGGAAAATCATAGTATATCTGTGTCTTCTTTTGTTGGCAATTCTATAGATACCCTTGAGAATTTCTCTTCTTGACCTTGACAAAGCTGAAAGAACTCTCTTTAGCATGGAGGATCCCATTTGTTCAAGCATGCACACTGCCAGGCAAGCCTGAGCATGCTGTAGTAGCTGTGTAGGAAGTGGATGGGCCACACCAAATGCCACACTGACATTCTTTGTCTGCCTGACATGGGCTGGGTAGACATAGATGATCCATCCAGCCTAAGCAGGAATAGCTTCACTGAATTTACTGCAGTTGTATAATTTATATATGTCTAATCTGAGTCATAAGTTTCTGATCTTCACTGAAATATAAAAAAAAATTCATCCTGTTTCTCATTAATTAGCATGAGCAAGCATTTCCATATATCACAGTAGGTAAATCAGTTAGAAAATAAATAATTTCTTATGGTCTAGACAACAGAGTTATGACATTTACATGGGATTTTTTCCCTTTAAAATTCCTATTTCATTAGTTATTCCAGTCTATTCTTTAATACCTAATAGTCCTATTAAAGTAATGAGAAAAGAACAGCCCTCAGCAGTCAGCCCTACTAAAGGACAGCTTTTCACCTACAAGCCTTCTGTCTGCAAACTTTCATGGGAACAGTAGATAAACAGAAAATGACACGCTATAAGGAGAAATATATGCAAATATTGAGTCACCCCAGCTACTAGATATTGCATTACATCTGAGAATAACATCTCATACAATTTACACAGGTTTCTTACTTGACACATCTAAAAATAATCTTGTATCACAGGATAGACGCATTATAAAACTCTGTATAGATCTAAAGAGAATGATTAGTTATATTGTGTACATCTGCACAGCAGCTTCCTGAAGGGGTTTTTGTAGTAGTTATTCTATATATGGGGAGGGGAGACTTTATCTTCTAAACTGATACATTTTATGGAAGTTTAATATTGTGTTCACAGAAACTTTATATTCTTATATATTCCTATGGTTGCCCTCATCTTCCTTATCACATTCCCTTTTATTTTAGGCTAGCTCCCTTATTGCATTCTAAATTACAAGGTATTAAAAACTACAGTGTTTAAGATATGGATCATCTCCTCTGAAATTTTTCTGTATCATCTTTCCCACTGGAGCCCTAGCTTTACAAAAATCTATGACTACTTCTGCCATACAGACAATAACAAAACAACTAAATGCATTGTGATGAAGAAAGAGAAGGAGTCTGCAACCCTGCCAAAACACATAACTCTCCATCATTTAGAAAGCTGCAATGATATTTCAAGACTGTACATGACTTTAAATAACTTGAAGAACCATACGACCAAAGAACATGCAGCAAATAAGGCAGAAAAGAACCTACCATCCCTCCTGGAAAAGTAATCCTTTAAAAAAAACCAAAACAAATGAAAACAAGCAAACAACATATTTTAGCAGCTATTAAGTCTTTTTCTTCCCCTCACACCAGTTGTCTGAGAGCTACTTCCATTGGTTCAACAAAAGAATTTCCTAAGTAGCAAAAGAAAACTGATCAGTCAGCCTGTTTAAATGCATTTAGAAGATGCTGTGTCCTCTAATCTTTCAGGTAAATGTTTTCATTTTCCAATAGTTGTAGGAGAACAGACTGCAAGGTTGCTGGTCTGAATGCACCAGGTGGGCATTGCTGCAACTCAGTGACAGCCCTCCGCAAGCTGCAACAAGGGATTTGGAACACTGTCACAGCAAGCCACAGGCAGGTGACAATCTGCACTGAGATAGGGCACTTATGCCAAATAAATACTAAGGTAAACCCAGGAGATTTATTTCCATGATCGAGTACATATTGTGATGAATTTAAGACTTTTCTAGAATACTCTGAATAGGGTGTGCAGATCTGGTTGTTGGGCTGTTTCCTGCCTGCATACATATGCTCATTTGAGTGCTGTAAGGAAAAGAAGCATGAAAGAAGAAAGAGGCGAAGACTTTCCAAAGGACTGCAGATTTTAATTTTTCAGGGTACACACAAACTATTTTTTCCAAGAAAGCAAAATCTTACAAAAGCAAAGTCCTGGCATTATGAACAGATCTCTGTCCCAAGTGAGCAGGTAACATTTGAGGTCCTGCCAGACACACAGTCTTTTTCAGAGGAAAGCAAACTTCTCCTGTCTGGGCTAACCATGCAAAAGAAAGTGGACATCTTATGGGGTATTTCCTTTTTTGGAAATACTTTTCTCTGTGTTGGTTTGTTGCTGAATACTATGAAATGTACATTTTCACAGCAGTTAGGTATCTACATTGGATGATACAGAGGACAGAGATAGTAGACAAGAAGGCAATTATTCCCTCAGTCCATGCCAGGGTGAGGACAGATGCCCACCTACACTTGGAAATGTGATTCTCATATTCCTGCTGCTTTCCTTCCCTCCCGGTGAAGGTGCATTTTAAAAACATATTCTGTTGTAAAGCATTCTAAGGAAAAGGGGGAAATGCCTGCTGAAAAAGGTAGACAGCAACAGTGATTGCCGTGTTTCCTCTTTTCAAATTGGGAAAGGACAAATCTTAAAGGTTTTGACATTACTGCTTCTTCAACAATGGTAAGATCTCTGCAGTGATCTGTGTAACTTATTTCTGCATTTGTATGAATGGATCAAAGTCCAGGAGTGATTCAATTTTTGTTAAGGCTTTTTTTTTTAGTTTAGTTTAGTGCATGTTGTGGGACTTAATGTGAGCACCATTATACATCTGGGTTACTTTTTAATTCCACTCAGAATATATATACTCTCACAGACCAAATGGGGCTAAAGGCCACCAAAGGTCTAAGGCCCGTGAGTGAGACCAATTAGAAATACACAAAGCTTTGGTATGTGTTGCCACTTGTGGTCAAAAATTTCAGAGACCGGACACCTCTACAATGATGTGACTGATGACTGAGAAGGAACAAGTGGAAATCTCTACATTCCCTCAGCGTTGCCTAGAAACTAGGGGAATATTTCTAAAAATGCTTACATTTGTGTGTTTTAATTATCTACATAGTGGAAAAAAGTATAGGAACAATAAAGAAGAGACTGTGAGAAATCTGTCCTATGGGTTTGTACAGAACAGCCTAACACTGTATGTTGAGTACTACAAACTGAGAATTTGAGAACCTGATATTCAGAATTCAGATAAAGAAACAAACAAACAAAAAGTCTTGAAAAAGTATAGAAATGTGACTATGAGAGCTTTTTTTTTTTAAAGGAAAAAGCAAACAGAGACAAGTGTTTTCTGTGACATGATCTCTGTAGGAGAGAGTATTACAGCCAACCACGTAGAGGTGAGAATCTTGCACACTTATTTTCATTCTCTCCAGTATCTTCAGGTATATGAAATGGAAACTGTTTAAAGACTATCTCTGCCTCTAAAATCGACAGATTTAACGACCTGAATTGTATCAAAGTATAAACCAGAGACCCTGAAACACAAGAATGATGGTAACTAATTTCCTAAAGCCCTTTCCCCAAATCTCTAATTTCACACACAATCTGCTTCAGAGAAAAAACAACAAAAACAAATAAACAAAACAAATCAAACCCAAATAAGACAAAACAAAATTTAAAACAAACAAACAAACAAACACACACGAAAAAATACCCACCACACCCAAATACTGGGATTGTGGTTTCTTGGTTTTGTAGATTTTTCTGGGCAGATACTTTCCAAGACATTGACCTCAGATCCAAGAGACATAAGAGAAAATGACAAAATGCTATCAAATTACTTTGCTTTGACAAGAAGATGAGGTGTTTGTGACCTTATGGTTGACGTAGTTGAAATGCCACCACAACTGATGCTTTTATATGAAAAGCAGTCAAAAGGACAGAGGACCACTAGAGGATGGAGGACCGATGAATTTCCAAGGCATATATTCCCTCCCCGATCACTCCCAGACAAATTTGACAACAACTACATTTAAGGATGATTTTACAGAAAACAGATTTAGACTGCCAAAATGATCACTACAACATGAAGCACAGAAACTAAGGCCACGTCCAAGGAGTGCTTCATGTAGTTAATGTGTATATCTAAAATTAAAAGGGACATCACAACATTCAATAGTCAGAATACTACTGAAAAGCTTTTTGAAGTATTTGTAGAGTCTACACAAAGTACTGGGGTAGATAAACTACTGGATTCATCCAGCATGTATGTTTGTGTGACCAAGAGGGAGCATTGACTGAGGCAGAAATAAGGGAGAAAACGTGTTTTCAAATAACATTCCCTTGATTTTGCTATGATTTTGAACTACATTCAAATTAATTTTCCTAGCATGTAAGGAAGCATAGCAAATCACATAAAATACTGTATTTAGCCTGTAATTAATACTCATTTCTAGATACTGAAGGGGAACATCCCTCCATCTGGGACTACTTGTGACGTGTCAGGCTATGGAGGGGACTGCAGTACCCCTGGCCGGTCAGTGAGAAAAATCTTCACACAAAAAGTACAAAAGCTCTCAAAGATTTCACATTAAGGAAAATAGCAACCTGTCAGACAAAATGTAAGTAAATCCTATGGCTTCTTCAGAAAGTTCAATCCAGCACATCGGCGCACACACATTAATCAGTGGTGGGATCAAAGGCTGCTTTTCAAAACTTTATTTTGTGGTTCATTTCTAAGGTGCTGTTCATTTTCAAAGACATTGAGAATTAATTTCTTCAGTGTAACGCACTGGGAACGTTCTAGGCTCTCGCTTTGTCCCTCGTTCCCTGAAATATGAGCACTTTGCCGTAAGTTTCTCCGGGGCATTCATTATTCTTCAGCTTCCCGTCAAGTCTACAAGAAAAAGGCTTAGATAATGAGGGCCTGTTCACCGAGAGGGACAAAACCTTCTCGGGCTGCAATGCGGCCCCTCCCCTCCT
>NW_024582054.1:19147103-19182965 GCF_017639235.1 Corvus kubaryi
CCCGGCCGGGCCCGAAGAGGCGGCGCCGGCCGGGATCATGGGGCTGAAGATGGAGAACGGCGGCAGGCGGAGCCAAGGTGCGGGGGACTCGGTGGTGGCTCCGGGAGGAGCGGGGAGCGCTGGCCGCGGCGGGGCGGGGGCTGCCGGCCCGGGGGATGCGCTGCCTTCCGGCCTCCCTCCTCCCTGCCGGCCGTCGGAGTGTGGGGCGCGGCCCGTCTCGGCCGGGGCTGGAGGCAGGCGGCGCCTCCTCTTTCCCCGCTGGCGTGTGGTGATGGCGAGGAGCCGGCAGGGAGCCTGCAGGGCAGGGAGCCGCCCGAGCCGCCGTGGCTCCGGCAGCGGCGCTCGGGGGGATCGCGCCTCGCTGCTGTCGCACGCGGCCGCCCCGAGCTGTGCCGGCCCGGCCGCCCCGCGTGGGGAGCGGGCGGGCGGGGCCGTGGGACGGCGGTGGAAAGGGCCGAGTGCCGCGGCTGTGAAAGGGGACGCGTACAGCCCGTGACGGGCTGTAATCCTCCGAGAGCCGGGGCCTGGAATTGTCTGTCCTAGAGCCGTCATCGCACCGTGCCTCCTTATTGTAGTGGCATGGAGTGCTGCTGCGGGCAGCGCTTCAAGCTGCCGGCATCGGCCGCCGCGTTTGCGAGGCCGATTTCTGTGCCAGCTTTTTTTCTTAATCAGTTTTCATTTTCTCCAAAGCTGTTATTCATGGATTATTATGGATTGTACCCTGTGTGTACAACATCCCATGGCGTTTGGCTGTAGATACAAGTGTTTCGGTTTGGTGGGATTTTAATGCAAGTGTAGTTGAAAAATAAAAGACTCAAAAGTTTTAAAGGTCTCATAAAGTGATAACTTACCCACATTTAACCATCCGTGGCCTGGTGCCCTGTTCCTCTGAACAGTCCTCGGGGCATTTGTTATTCCTGATAAAAAGAGGCATAAACATGCAAAAATGCTTGCATAAGCCAACTGTGGCTCTTGGAAAGTACCCAAAATATTTTTAGATATGAACTGGATTACATGCATAATGTAAAACAATAGTAGGAATTATTCAATGCTGCACTGTAATGTCAAGATCACATAGAGCTGCATAAGGTCAGAGCCGTTTGAGATAACATGCTGTTGTGTTGCATCTCGGTGTCGTTTCCAATCTTTGGAGACAGTGACAGATGCCACTTCAGAAGATGTCTGGTATCAAAGTATAGTTCCAACATAAATTCTAATATTACGTAGGAATATGAAATTCAGAGCAAAAACTAGAATCTTGTGCACCCAATTTTTATGTTGTCTTACATAGTGTGAAGGCAGTTCTATGACAAATACATCCTTTTTCTGACAATTCTTATGGTTGTCAAAATATTTTTATAGACAATCAGAAAGCGTGCTGATCGTCTGTTGACCATAAAATGGGAATAAATAGGATGCAGGATCTAAATTTCATTCAGCTTGTAGCAAGCTTTGTTTGACTGACTAATGTTTAACAAAAAAAGAAAGTTCAAAAGTAGGGAAAAATTACTGTGTGTCTGTTAAATTGGGAAGCCATTGCTTGTCTGCATAGGAGGTTACAATGGAGGCAGAAGTGTGTGACTGAAGAGCCCAGTGCGTGAGTTCTCAGGCACGCAGGAAGGATTCTACTGAGAGCAAGGATTAGCACAGGCAGAGAGACTAATACACTGAGCTGAGCTGGAAATCTGTGTGCCTGAGCAAACTTGGCAGAGCAGCCGTTGGGTTGCTTGCAGTTCATGAAAGGGGGAGAGCACATCGTATTTATGGTTTCTCAAAAGAGTTGTATCTAAAACGTTAATACAGAGGAGGTGGGATACCCTATTCCATGTCCTGGTTGCATGCCATGCAGAGTTTCTTGTTCAGACTTAGCCTCATCATAGAGAAAGAACCAAAATTTTATACTTGTTTTTTATCAGGGCTTGTTTTTTCTAGTAAGAACAGTGAGCAAATACAATTTTTTTTTTAAATATATTGGGGTATATAGGATTTGTATGTAGTCTTGTCAAAGTTCAAATAAGGCTGAGGCTTTTTAACCCCCCCCCTTAGAAATGTTGAAGAATTAATCCGTTATGTTTTTCCCTTATTCCAGATATAAATTTCGAAGTTATTTACTGTAGTAATTTCAGGAGTCAGTTAATATACTCACAGATTTATAGTATGACCTCAAATAATCTGAATACTGTAATTTTAAACCAGTTTTGTTGTTTAAATCCAGTCTTCTGCATTGGGCTGTTTAATTCCCACAGCCAGTGGGAACATGTACCTGAACAGCAATACGTAACAGCATCGTGCACTTACTGTTAATCAGTGACACATATTTGTGCCACTTTTACCTTACAGCAATGGGGAACTCATCATTACTGCTGCATGGAGGCTGCTATTAGGTTTAGGCAGTTTGCACAGGCTTCCAGGATTTTAAAAGAAAATTAAAATGCTTAACATGTTTGCAGACAACACCATCTTATTTAGATTTTTCCTGCATTGTAGGGAGTCCTTGCATTAAGTACTAGTCCTTGCATTAATCTGACTAGAGCTGAAAGGGTGTTAACACAGAGACTTGTGAACTACAGGGGTTTTATTCGTTCTTTTGCCACTTGAACAAGCAGCTTATTAAGTTTACTAAATTACTAGTTTGGTAGCACCAGTTCCGTTTTCAGAAGCTGAAGTTTTCTTTGACCAATAAGAAAGATGAAAAATAATCTAGTTACATCTTCAAAGAAGGAAGGGCGTTTAGAAGTTTTATTTGAAACGTAATAATTTTAACTGAAATTGAGAAATGTTAATCACTGTTCTTAACTTTTTACCAAATTAAAACGTTCACTCAGTAAATCTCTTAAAACCTATCCTTAATTTAACCATTAGTCAAAATAGTCTATTAAGTGAGTTTTAGTCACTTAATGCACTTAAAATCCTGTCTCCATTCAGCAAATAACTTAAATTTGTATAATGACTTAAATGCCTAACTGCTCCCATTTTATTGAAGATTTCTTGCATGCTTCAGGAGAAATACCTGTTACAGTAAACAGTGTTCAAACCATTAACGCTAGTAGCCTCTTTGCTCCTTTGATTATATCCTGCAGCTTTCTCTGAACTCTGAAGCACAGTGGGTCAGGGTTTCTTTGCTCTCCATTTTGGGTGGGGCTGGCTGTGCATTAGAGTTTTGATAATGTCTTTCCAGGTAGAAATAGGAGCAGGTGGATGAGGGAGGGGACATCTTTGTAGGTGCAGATTATACTAGCTAGAGAGTTTTTTCCATATATGTAGAAGAATCTATGTAAAGTGTATCTATACACTTAGGTATAAATATGTTTTATCTCCTGGCCAGTTTGACAGTAGATATTGAAACACTTTCAGACTTCATGTTCATGGGGTGATGTAATATAGAGTTTCGTGTAGCAGTAGAAGCCAGCACATGCGTTTGTTGTGTAGGGTGTGCTCGTGTTCTACCACCCTTGAGTAATAGCACCATTCCCACAGCGGAGTTGGTACAACACTTGGCAACTTTCAAGACAGAAGTTTCCAATCTGTGTAATGAAAATTGGTTGTTGTTCACATATTACTGAGTAGCAGCATACAGTCACTTCTAGAACACCATCCCTCACAGACCCTTCTAGAAAATCAGAAACTGCTGGTGCCACTGCTAATTCTAGAGGCGCTGCCCAAGCCAGTGATCACATAGTTCTTAAGGTTGGAAAATCCTTTATGTTCAAGTCCAACCATCAACCTAGCACCACCACCATGTTCACCATTAAAACGTGTCCTCTGGTGCTGTATCTACACATTATTTGACTACTACCAGGGATGGTGACTCCACAGCTTCTTCAGAGAATCAGTTCCAGTGCTTTGCTACCTTTTCCATGAAAAAAAATTCCAAATATGTAATCTAAACCTCCCCTGGCAAAACTTGAGGCATGTCATGGGTTAGCAAGCATAGTCCCAGAAGTGATGTTCTTGCAAAGGTGTGCTTACAGCTTCCTCTGTGACCTGACAGAACCTATCAGCTGGCCAGTTTGAATATGGACGATTCTTTAAGCCACTTAAAGTTGTGACCGCCTCTGTGATCCACACTTAAGAATACACAAACCGCAGGGCAGAGCCTCTCTGTCTCGTTTCTGGTGCTGGGACAGGTGGCTGCGGGCCCCGTGCAGGGGCCAGCGGGCCACGGCCATCCTGGAGCCGATGGTCCCTGTTCCACCCGCGGAACCCCCCACCACAGCCCTGCTGTGGGCAGCCCCTCTCCAGTACAGCCAAGATTCAGCTGAAGCTGCACCACTGTCCGGCAGAGATCATGTGACCAACAGCGATAAGCGACATTCCAGCTGCAAGGCCTAGGTGAGATTAACCCTTTTAGTGCTGTGAAGAGCTGAAAACCTGAGGGAGAAGAAAGAGGAGATGCTTAAAGCTGAAATTCTGTTGTAAAGCTATGATGTATCAGAGTACCCGTTGTAATTTCGTGAAGGCATGGGGGGTTAACGCAACCGGGGGCTTGTCACCACAAGCCCCGGCGTGCCCTCGGGCAGAGGGGACGCAGCGTTGGCCTCCACAGCGTCCTCGCTGGACGGCTCAGTGGAATCAGCGTGAGATGGGTGCGTGCGCTGGCTCCTCCTCAGAGGAAGCACGTCCGGCAGCCGATGATCAGGCTGGCGTTAGCCCGGAGGCAAGGAAGGTGGGAGGGGCTTCTGGTGTGAGTTCCAACAGGTTTATTTGCAGGAGGGTCCAGGGACCGGCAAAAGCCCTGAGGAGACGCGGGCTAGCCCCCTTTATGGGGGGGTGGAGTAAGGCAGGGAAAGGGAAAACAACCAATGGGGTACAAGCAGAGGGGAGAATACAATTTTTCAGAACAAATGGGGAAAACAGGGAGGCAGGAGTCATAACAGGGAACCAATTAATAGCTAAAAAAGGGAGAACTTTCTGGAACAGGGGGAGGTAATTTAGGATTGGGAGCCAACAGGGGGAGGTAACCTAGACCTCAGTGATCTCTTCTGGTGACTGACATTTGATGGTTTCAGCCCGAGAGCAGGCTGAGCCACCCCAACAGGGGGTGGAGCATTCAACTTGTGAGCAAAAGCACCTGTGCTGAGATAGGCAGATGCTGAAGCAGCTGTAATTTCATGAGCAGTTTGAACAGGGAGAGATGGAAGCAATGAGGACTTTTGCTCCAAATGGAAAAACGAGAAGACCTCAGTTCCTGGAGATGCTCCCAGAGATAGTCCTAGAGATGAAGATGAGGAAGACCCTTTGCTCCTAGGGAAGGAGAAGGGCCTCTGTTCTTAGAGATGAAATGCTCCCAGAGATGGGTGAAGAGAACTTTTGTTTCTGAACGGCTCAACCTTAAAATTGTACCCCAGTAATTCAAGAGTGGACCCTCGAAAGCAGTTGTGGGAAAAGCTGCAAGTCGGGGGAAGGGACTCACATGCGAGCAGAGAACCAACCCGGGCGGCTGTCTCGTTGTGATAATGTTTTCATAGCAGGGGCAAGAGAGACTCCTCTTCCTAAATGGACTGAACAAGGTTATTATGGAAGTGGTGAACAGACTGAACATCTCAAGGGTTGTCTTTTTACATTGTCACTGGGAGAAGGGAGGAAGGTGGGGGGAGGAGAAGAGTTCTGAAGGTGTGGTATTTTTTTTTCCTTCTTTTAGGTCTGTTAATAAACTTCTTTATATTCTTTCAAGTTTGGTGCCTGCTTTGCATTTCTCCTAATTCTTATCTCACAGAAGGTAAACAGTAATGAGTATTTTGGACCAAACCACTACAAGGCTATTTCCTCTCATCCTGTCACTTGTTACCTGAGAGAAGAGTCTAACACCCACCTAATCACAGCCTCCTTTCAGGTAGTTGTAGCAAACTGACATAAATTCATTTGCTTCTGCCTGCAGTTCATATCACAAAATGTGCTACTGATACACACAGCTGTTTGCTTCTGCTTTTGGAGTATGAATAGAGCAATAGCTTGCATCCAAAACTTCCCTTGCTGAAGCTTGTAGCTAGAAAAATTTTAACAAATATTTTTAAAGAATGATTTCATCAAATATGACTCAAGGCTACTGTTCTATTTCATTAGATTTCTTAAATTTTTCAGAGGAGGGTTTGACTCTTGAAACTGAAATATAATTTTGGTTGCATGGTTTTAATTTATACAGAATACTGTAAGATTATTAATTCTACATGTCTGAGAGACCTAACTCTTAGGCATTGAGAGTATGTGTAAAGAAGAGCTTTTGTATAATCCAGCATAGTAAGTGTATAAATAGCACCCATCTAATTAATGGCTTAGAAAGTTATGTATAGTGCATGTCAGGGGGTGTATCCTTGTCATCATATTTTGCCTCTGACACAAATGATCCCATGCAAAATTCAGATGGAACATTTGGGACTTTATTTCAAAATTAGGGTAGTGTGATGTCTTGGCTCTATTCATTGAGGTTTGCTTCAGAAAATATAATAATGACTATTCTTTCTGCTGGTGGATTCTGCTGTTTATTAACAAATCAACTGTGATTCTTTTAAAGCTGGCTTCACATGTAAGACTTTATACTTGCAGAATTGATAGGAGTTCTGTTATCAGTGAAACCAGAAAGGGGTCCAAGAGGCTTCTGTTTCACTTTCATGAACAGGAAAGAAAATACAGGTGTGATAGTGACATGCTCGTTGTGCCTCACTGTAACTTTCAAATAAAATGGAATGCTATCTGCATTCAGTAAGTGGCTAAATCTAAAGCCATGTTTGAAGGTCTCTCATGATTGCATAGGTGCTGGAGAAAAGTAGTGGACACTTGCTGTGTTTTAACCTGTTCTCCTCAAGAAGGAGTCTGCTCTCTGCTGGCCTTTTCTTCTATCTGATTCTGCATCTATTTGCCAACTTCACCTGTCTGTGAGTAACAACTAGGAGCATTAGTATTACCTAGTGGCTGGGTAGGAGAAAACCCAACAAATTAATACACATTTTTTAAAGAAACTCATTGTGTTCTGTGTTCATTCCCAGATACATAAGTAGAGGTTAAGAACTAGGCAGCCAAGGATAAGCGACCAAAGAAGCTTAAAGTAGATGATCAACTGTAGTTCTATAGCACCTCGTCAGCCACAGCTGAGCAAGTAGGGGGTGTTTGAGGGGAGGAATGACCACAGGTAAGGAAAAGGCAGCAAATTGGGGACACTGAAAGGAGTTTAGGGGGATGCTACAAAGATGTAAGCTACAGGACTAGGAAAGCAGACCTCCTTAGTAGTATTACTAATAGAAGAATTTTTTTTGTTTTTATTAAGTATATCATGCTAATATGAAGGGAAAATAGTTAAAAGTAGAAAAATTAGTTTCTTATTTAAATAAATTAAGTTTAAATCCAATATGGACTTTCTTAACCAGGTTAATCTTTTAATGTACTCTGAGATATCAGTCTTTACTCTGTATATTTCTGTGTTATATTCATATATACAACAATTTTTGTAGCATAAAGAATTAATGGATACTCTCATTTAAAAATTCTCATAGTACCAAAAGGAGAGGAACATGTATTTAGGGTCATAATGTAATTCCTTTAAGCATGGTCTTGTCAGACATATTAGATTAGATCCTTAAAGGAGCTTCCATCACTGCTCAAAGTCATTTGGGATTTCACAGAGATTATTTAAACTGCTTTTGTTCTTTCCTCAGCATGTGTACAGCTTTAGTGCTGTAGTGTACTGTTAGTTGTGTAGAGTTAGAAGAGTGAATTCATTGGAGGAAGCCCACTGAAAAGATCATAAAACTGGTTGGTAGAATAAGGGTAGTAGTGGTAGACATCCTTGACTTGTATGAAATTCACAGCACAAACCTTCTGCATGTTGTTGCCTGAATTATCCGCTTGGACAAAGATGTTCCTTTAACTATTTCTGGTTTAGAGCATTGAGATATTAGGGAAGGAAAAAAGAAGACGGGTTGGCAGTGAAAGAAGCAAGAATACCAAGCCTTTATAAATCACTGTATTGGCTAGAGTGTTTGCAAAGGATTTGTCAGCTTAGGTCCTTATCAGGCTCAGAGGGATCAAATCCCATGCAAATGGTGTAGTTCTAGTCTGTTAGAGACAGAGGTGCTTTCTGCATTGCCAGCTGAGAGGAGGCCACTATAGAGCTGGGAATGCAAGAGTCCTGGAGCCACTGCACAAAAGGGTTAATGTCTTGGCAGAATGATGAGCATATTCCTCTGGAACAGCTGGGGAGACCTGAGGTCTAAATCCATCTGGGGCTGAGGGTTGTTTGAACCCAGGCTAAGGTCTGGGAGCTGCCCTTTGGAAATTACAGTGTTCACATGTCTCTGCACAGTTAAGTGAAGCTTTTATGTCTTGCAGTGCTAGATTTAGATGCCTGTATCCAATATCCCACCTAAGGTCTCTGTATTTTTTATGGATTATCTTTTAAGTAGCAAGTCTTGGTGGGTAAGGGTAGCATGATAGATGTATTTATTTATTTAATTTTTCTTTGCTATGACTGAAATGCATGCTTGTTATAAAAACAGTAAGTCTAATACTTGTGTTTAAAATCTTTTCTGGGAGAGCATGGTAATGAAAGACTGGTACATATTCATGTTCCAAATCTGAAATGGCTTTGTAGAAAAGTCATTTCCATAAATTCTGCCTATCCACTAACAACCAGGAAAAAAGTAAGCCACCAATTTCTTATTATTTTAATACTGTTAAATTAGAAATTAAGATAGGATGTATTTTAAATTAAAAATATAATTTAAACAAAATATCTTTAAATTCTCTTTGGAATAATGTAGTTATTACTGACGTTAGATACCAGCTGGAAAAAATTTTAGAGAAAGCTTTTTTTATTTTTTGTCTTCATTGTTGCTTAATGTCACAGAAGGAACTAAAGATCAAATAAATTTTTAGAAGTTTTAATTTTTTTGCTCTCTGTACTTTAGGAGAACACTTAGTGTGACAATCTTGATTTTATATTCAGTATGGACAGTCCGCTTACATCTATAAGGAAATTTATATTTAGATCAGATAGTTACATGTATCATATATCAAAGATATTTTTTTAGTTATCTTCCCATTGTTTGGTTTATATTCGATTAGATGTAAATTACTGAAAATCCCACCTTCTCCTTTAAAATTCTCTTCACATATCTAAGCCTTCAGTTTGTTTGTGCTGTTGTGCAAATAACTTTGAAAACACAGCCTGAATCCAAATAAATACCCATTCAAGTCAAAAGACAACCTGAAATTATAGTTGTGAAACATTTGACCCTTAACACTTTCTACCTTACTTCAGTAAGGTAGAAATAGCCTGCACGTATCAAATCCTCCAGTTTCTTCTCTGGCATTAGCGACATGCTTCTTCATTATAAATATTTGGCATTTTATAGAGCAGTTTGAGACTGAAGCTACGGGGAGGGTATTTTAAGTTGACCTCAGCGTAGAAGAGGTATATTTGAAGGAACATGTATGTGAAACAACCTGTAATTGGTTATTATTTGTTGCCATCTCTGTTTCAATAGTGCTAAGCATTATTTTAGCCAAATTAGTTTCTTTGACAAATTTTCTACATGTTTTGTGGAAACAGCTGGTTCAAAGAGAGAGCCTCAAATACGCTCAGTGATGAATATGTTACAGAGACATTTGAGTCACATTTTTTTAGCCTGAGATTGAGAGTGTAGGAGCAAGCACCATGGGATACCACAGGAGGACCATAGGAAAAGCTTTCATCACAAGTTCTGCTTTATCTCTTCATCACAAGACTTGCATTTAATTGAAGCTGTAAGAAAATGTAGTTTGCCAGGATAGAGCACACTTAGAATCCAACCAGATACTAAATCTGTTCAGCATAAACTTTTACCCAGCAAGGAAATATTCTAAACAGCAAGAAAATGTTATTTGTTAATGATGTGAAAGTTTTCAAGGAGCCCAGGTACTAGTGGGGCTGTAACCCTGGCATTTCAAGGGTATCCTAAAATCTGATGAGTCTGTTCTATTACAACATGTTTGTATGTGTTATCTTGCATTTAGTAGGGGTGGGGTTGCAAATCCCTCTGGACTGGGGACTTGAAAATTTTCCTTGCTGGCACAGAAGTTAGAACATGCAGGAGAAACTGGGATTTGGGAACACAGTGCAGGGAACATAAGTGCCTGATCAAAAGCCGTGGCATCTTGACAAATGGTGTTGTGTTTGTAGTGCCTTTGGAACTTTTGTCAGTTGGGGTTTTCTGTGTGGATTTGGAGTGATTTCTGTGCTGTCTGCATGTCCATAGTCAAAATAGAGGGCAAAGAAATATTTTTAAGTTGTCCCTCCTGGTGCTTTCTGACAGTTTTTCTTGCCTATGAAATACTTGTTTTTTCCTCCCTTCTCCTTTCCCGCAAGCCGGATACAAGTTAAATGTAAAGGACAGAACCAGCAGACAGTAGTTTTTCCGGTAGAATTTCCACTGTGCCATCTGCTGGTGATGCAAAGCAAGTGACCATTTCAAAGTCTGGTCTTCTGCAGTGCTGAACAGTTGTGTCTCCAGCTGAAGACAGTAAAAGCAACAGTTTTCTGAGTGTCCCTGATGGTGTTTAACCCGGGACAAAGTCATTTAGCTTACTTGAAGAGAATCAGTTGTAGTTAGAGCAATGTCTCTCTTTGTTTTAAGGTGATCATGCTTACCTTTCTAGGATTCTGTCAGATAAGGGTGAGTTGGAGGTGGCATTGTAAGCATTTACCTAACAATACCAGAGGTGCTTCCCTCTGGAATTATAGCCTAGCTCTGAAGCACAGAAAACAGTGAAATATTTAGATTATTACAGCAACTGTGACTGAAACACTTCTGATTCTCAGATGTCTGCTGTAATTTAGATTGCAGGTATTTGCATGGGAGGTTTTATCATTAGGAGAAAATTCTATCAACTGAATTTTATACTCTAACATTCGGGTCCTCCCAAAGACTTGCATTCTCCCAACACGTGAATATTGTAAATTCAGGAAGCCACAGGTTTCGGGGTGGATCCAGCTAGACCGTGAATACCACTTGTATGTAACAGTGTATGGTAGAGAATGTAATACTTTAACAGGAAAGAAAGCCTTTATTGGCAAAGGTTTGCAGTCATTGTGGAAACATTCTGAATCTAACAAATCTCTTAAATTCTTACTGTATGTTTGGAATTTTAGTATTTTTTTTAAAAATTGTCACTGTTTTGTCCCTATGTATGTTTAAATCACAAATAGAGATAAGGAAGGATTGTACTGTGAGGGGAATGAGCCATTTGCAATTGATACAGATGAGCAGGAATGTTGTCCTTTGGCTTTAAAGGTAACAGTATAAAGTTAAAACAGTTGCAGGATAGTGTTGAAAAAATCGGTAGTTTTTTTCTTTTTTTTCCTTGTCCCTTTTCAACTGCTGGTCTGGCAACTTCACAGCAAAAGAAGTGAGAGAGCACTGTTATTGCAAACACCACCTCTAATACTGTAAATCCACAGAAGCCTGTAATGTATAAAGGCTGGCTTTTCAAAGTACGAAAGTAATTCAAGATTGCCCTGGTATTTATGCTTTGTAAGAAAAGAGATTGAATCTATTGATCCAGATTTAGTGTCATTTCACAACAGGATAATGATTTTCATTTTCTTTTTTTTCTTATGATACTTTTTATGGCTTCCTATACTAGTCCTAGTTATTAAAAATTTAGTACAGTATGGCTTTTTTATAAGGTCTTTGGAGAAATAATGTTAAAACATTGTTAAATGAATGATTCGTTTTGCTGCAATCTCTACTAATTAAAATTTAAAACACCAGATTAACCGTCTTGTGCAACATGCAGTGCATGTTCTGATGCTCTGTTCTGCTGTTTAACTCCATGAACCACTGAGAGCACTCTCATTGTATCTTGGTGCTTAGATTGTTATTTAACTACACGTGTAATTCAGCGATAATAAAATGATTGAATAAGATTTTGAAAAAGATCGACTAGAACCATTCATGAATTCTTTGGAGAAAGACTTTATCTTGTCTGTAAAAATATGTGGGGGTATTTTTTTTTTCTAACTTTGGGTTTTTGTTTGATGTTTTGTTACAGCAAGTGGATACTCACCTATTGTCATTCCCAGATGTGGACCAGCAAGTCCATTTAAAGGACACTTAAGTACTAAGAGTAATGGTAAGTAACATGTGCTTTAACCAGAAGGTCGACCTGGTTCCTTTTATGTGAATTCATTGATTTTATGATTAAAATGTTTTAATAAAAACTTTTGCATTGAGCTTTTGTTTGGAGAAGTTTAATAGTACCTACATTTAGTATGCATTACTGAAAATACTTTTAAGGAATAAGTTTTGCCTTGACTGTACTGCTGGCTACAAATTGATAGCAAGATAAATATATAAAGGTGTCCCATCTGTATTAGCTGTAACATACATATTCCTTTACAGTCAGTAGTTTACATGGGCTAGTGTATACTTCTGTGCCATACTGACACCTCAGATACCTTTTTTTTTCAGAAGAACATAGAGTGAAGAAATGGGAAGTTTCTATGTTAACATTTTCATAGTCCAATTTCAGCCACTTTTGTAGCTATTTATTGTGTTAATGGCTCATTGGGGAAAAAAAAGGAGGCAGGATGATTTAATGTAATAGTAACTGGTAAAAAAACTGCCTTTGAGCAAAGAAGTTAAGCAAACACTGTTCCAAAGTTTGTGATTTTGAATTGCAGTTAATAACTGTTTAAAATATAGTATTCTTTTATTTGCCTCTCTAATGTTCAGGTATATTTTAATCTTACAGCTTTCTGCATTGACTCCTCTCGAAGTCTAACTGGCCAATACCTGATCAGAGATCACATGGTGTTTCATTATAACAGAATCCTTTCAGCCAAAGGTAAAAATGTGCGTGTATGAATGAACTGTGTCCCCCTCAGTCTCTCAGAATAGGCTCATACCAAGAAGGAATGAACTGGATTGTAGGAAGGTTACTGTTGTTACTTTTTCTAACCCAAACTGGTGTCAACAAGGAGATGTGGCTGCTACTTAATAATACTTTTGTATTACTGAGATGGGAAGTTTTGTATGAAAACATTTTCCTTAAGTGTTACCAAAGATCCTGCCTTAATTTTAGAGCACTTTGTGCTGTATTGGCTTCATTCTGCTTTTGATGAAATAATGCATTATGAAATAATAGGCTGAACTGAAAGTCATCGTGATAGTCATAAGAGAAAACATACAGAAATTATTTTAAGAATGAAGGCAGAACATTTCTAGTTGAACTCAGACCACTATGTCTTTTTTATTTTTTATATTTATTTCAAGAATTTCTTTTTTTTTTTTGATCTTTCAATGAATAGTAGTAGTGAGTTCTAAGGACTTTGAAAATTGCCGTGTGTGTTCACAACTGGGAAAATCATGTTACTGCCAGAGTCCCTACTCAAAAATACAATACTCACAATGTTATCTCTCATGTAACATACTCAGTATCCTCAGGTATGCAGGTAAACCTTTTGAAAGGAGTCTTCATTTAAGTAATGATTCTTCCTTTAAGTATGTATTTTATCCAAACAGCTTTATCTCACAAATCCTGTGACTGTATTAGTATCAACCTAATACTTTAAGTACACAGTAACTAGCATGTTTTAAAATAGAGAAGAATTAAATTAGTCTTTGTTCTGTGTTGGTTTATTACTACATTTTTCTAGATATCACATACACTAAGTAAATTCTGAATCACTGACATTTGGTGTTTTTCTTTTTTTCAGCAGCTGTAGACTGTTCAGTGCCCAAAAGTAGGTTGACCAGCATCAAATGTAAGTCTTTGTTTTATGTTGATTCTGCAAATGCTTCTGTAAAACTAACTTAGCAAAACAAAAAAGCCAGCATAGAAGAGTAACAATAGCACATAACCCGTAATTGAACATTCATGTATCTGCTTGTTTATTCAGCTTTCATATTATTCTTCAGCTACTTGTAGGAATCTGCAGCAAATGGAATGCTGGAGAGATGGATCTGGGCTGTCAATGATTAGCTGTGCTTAGCATGACAATTCATTTGCTTAGGATCCTTTTCGCCCATGCAGCTGGGTGAATTTTCTCCTATTGTATGAGAGGATGTAAGCTTGAACTCACAAGAAGAGAACAAGTAGTGCCAGGTAAAAGAGGAATTTTAGGAGGGTAGGCACCTGGGGACTGGGGCTGAAGCTTCTTGTTCCATTTTGCAGAAAACAGAGCCAGACACAAGCACACAGCCCCACAGCCTGGATTAAACTGCAGTTACTTTTTCTGCGAGTTGTCTCATTTCTTAACACTGCTAAAAGATATGAGCACTGTAGCCCCACTTCATCGTGTTAAACCAAAGTGCAGTACTTTAAAATAATTGATTTATGAAATACTAAATATATAAGTCAAAGGGGATAAATAGCAGCTGTTTGTTAAAATAACAAAGTGTATTTCTATCTGTCTTCAATGCAGTTAGAAAAAGTTCCTTGTTCTCCCATTTTATATTCAGTTACAACTAGTGAGGTACTGGAGAAAATGGAATTCTTCTTTTAGGATGGAAAGTTAAATCTTTTAAGGACAGAATACTTTGTGGTTAGTATCAAATTCAGTCAAAACGAAGTCATACTACCTTGTAAAATTACCAGAATAACTAGGAAATCAATCATCCTTTTGACAGAAAGATTTAATTTCATGAGCACTTTTTTCAGTAATTCAGCATAAAGACTTGAGCCTGAGTTAAGCTGCCTCAGGATTTCATTTATATGCTGTTCCATCTGACTGAGATTCCTTTACAAACAGATAAGAAACTCTGCTGTGCAGGCTGAAATTTTTGCTGTTATCAAAGAGGTAATTCCATGGGAAACACCTGCTTTCAAATTCATCATTATTGGTCTCACTTACTTCATGGTATTTAAAGTTAAGACTACCCAGGCATACCTTGTTCCGTTTCTGCACTATCCTTATAAATTCTAGATTTTTAGAGTGAAATTAAAAATTATTTCAATTTTATTTCATACCTAAAATTACAGTGGTTGCATTTTTTTCCCTGCAGTTCTATGCATTATTCAACAAGAAATACAGATTTCTGTTCTGTAATAGTCATGCAACCGAGTGTTACATGTTCAGGCGTTAAGCTCAGTGCAAGGTACCATTTGTAGAGTCTCTGGTAATTCACTGGAGAATCATTTTTCTTCCTCTGTCTTTTGTGAAACAGATTATGTGGAGATGACAGCCAATAGCTCAGACAGTAAGAACGTTGAAAATGTGCTGAGGGAGAAAAGTAATGGGAAAAGGATTTTAGAATATTTTCAAAACAATTTCTTCTTTCTTGCTGAAGATGAGACACAGGATTTATACAGGCACAGTTTTAACTTCAATATGGTTGAATATCAGCAATATCTGTATAGTGTCACTGAGGATGAGAGGTTTGCGCCTTTATTCTCACCATAGTTCTCTGTCTCTCATTGCTTCAACTGAAGCATATTATTACTTTTTTCTTTTTGTGTTCTTTGTCTTAATCGTTATTGAATTCCAAATAAGGTTTTTGTTCCCCCTCTATTTCGAGCTTTGGGTAGGGGGGTAAATTTAGTTTAAAATTATAAGATTTATTAATAGCATAGAGTTACAAAACAGAATTCTTGCAGATAGAGTTAAAAACATCCCCTGAAAATGTGCTTCATGTACTGTTAGAATAGCAGGTGAGTATTTCCCATTGGGGTTGTTGCCACGAGTCAGTCATTAGTGTTTAAGAATTAAACATGATACTGTAGTTGGCATTCTCCCTGGCCAACTGACTGTGTTCTGTCCTTAAGTGGATTTAGTTTCCACTGTTCTTTTCCTGGTATCTTAGCTGGCAGCAAAGCAGGCAAGGTGCCATGGCCCTGGGCTAGCAGTGAGCATGTTCCGGTGTATTAGATCAGACTTACTGACTTAAAATAGTTGTTAAAATGTGAAACATCTTGAAATGTGAAACTTCTATGTTCAGAATTAGTCCAAGCATGTTGATTGATACCAGTGGCCATTAGAAGTCTGTGGTTGTGAAACTTGTGCCAGAAAACTTGACAAAGGCTGTGCCAAGTAAGACAGCTGCTGCTACACATGCCTGGTTTCTAACAGTACTAACTTTTCAACCCATATGTTTAGAGGTTTTTCCACAAAGCATATTGATAGTACAGCTTGAACCCAGTGATTAGTGTGCTTGGGAATGCAGGTCTCCTTGATACTGGGGCAGGGGGAGAAGAAGGAAAACAAATATTCTGAGAAGTTACCCGCCATAGATCTGTTTTAGCCTGATGGAACATGAATTCTTGGAGGGAAGGCAGTGAGAGATAGGGAGAAGCAACAATTCAGAGTGATAGTAGTGTTGGTTTTCTACTCTTTAAAAGGATTAAGGTCAAGAAAAAATATCAAGAAATACATATTGTTACGTAATTCTGTATTTAAATCTTAATTTTTCCTGTAAACACATATCTATGTTTCAGACTATGAAAAAGCAGAGATCAATGAAAAGCTGTCACAAAATTTCCCTATTTTTTTCTGTTACATCTTGTCCTTAAGTATGTATTTCTGAAAATGGAAGTTATAAGCAACTAATATAAGCCCTTTAAATTCAAGCACTCAGGTAATTCTAATGCCTGTGTTTTCAGAGTTGAAGTATGTCTTTGGAAAGGTGTTGGGTTTTTTTATAAGAGGTAATTAATTTTAGATATGCACATCAAAAATACATTTTTCACAGCTTGTAGTTGTGAAAAGACTTTAGAACATATAGTCTAACATCATGAGTTGAGCAGACCAAAAGTTCCATCCAGTTGTGCTAATATGGAATTGAACATCCATACTGAATGTGGCAAATAAAACACATAAACAAGAAAAGCCTGCAGTCTTGACTTGTAAAGGTCAAGAAATAGAGAAAACATAATTTCCTTTTGTAGATGTTTCAGTAGTTATTGATCATTATTATTGAAAATGTGTCCCTGATTTTTAATCTAATTTACCCAGCTTTACTATCTCTCTGCTGATGGGGAGGACTGTTGTTTTTATAGAATTGTCCACCGTTACTCAGGATTACAAAACAGCCATAGCATACCAGAGAATAAGAATAAAATTACGCATTCCACTTATTTTCAGTATTATCTCAGAACAGTATGTCTAAATTGTCCTTGGGAGCTACCCCAGTGGTACCTTGAAACAAAAATCACTGCCCAAGGCCACCTAGAAGCCCAATGGACCTCTCTCTAGGGTACACAAATGGAGGTTTACCTGGGCAGGCTTAGACATTTCCTTTGGGGTTGGTTCAGCATTCCACAGATTCTGTGCAGTAAGTGCTGGCAGGCTGCTGTGTTCTTCATATGGCTGACAGAAGTATATAGGAGGTGTCTGCTGGATGAGGACCCCATATGAGCATCAGAGGTGGAAGGATTTAGGATATCCAGTGCTTCTAGCCTCTTGTGAAATGCTTTTGAAGGATTCTTGTCTCATTGTTGGGCTTTATTTCCAAGCCTTAGCAATGACCAAATTTTGCCATTAGTAGCTTTGCCAAGTAGTATCACATTTCTGAAGTACATACCCTCATACAGGCATATCTTTCCGTTTGAGACAAGAAAAGCTTTAGTATCAAGCTCTTGGTAAATACTTTGTCATCCTTTTTTTATGGTGGTTCCTCCCTTATTTGATGAAACCGTGCTACTGATACCAGATGTGAAGAAGGACTGCAAAATCATCTCTTGGAGTTATGAAAATAAAAATTTCTGTGTTAAGGCATTTAGATTTAGACTTACAGCCAATGGCAAAATTCAGTTTACATTTGATGAAATGTCACCCAGGGTGCTTAAATCATGGTGTACTGGGGATTTGTGTAGAGCTAGAAAACTAGTAATTTTTACTAGAGCTGGTAAAAATTCTTAGAGAAGGAAGAGCTTGCTTGCAGAAGAAGTAATATCACCAGGTGATATACTGGACACTTTAGTTATGGTCACTGCAGGCACTTCAAGCTCAGCTGAGATGATGTTTGTATGATTTATCTAAAAAGAATTCAAAAGGGAATTAATAACTGGAAGTGTGTTTGCAAAAATAGCTTAAATAAAAACACAGTAGGGAAATGCTGAGTGTTAGATAATTCCTTTGAGATACTGTTCTGCACACTGAACTCAGTTTAAATCTAACTTAATATTTCATCGTCTGCATTGATTATTTACATCAGAAATGAAATAACTTGAAGGTTAACTGCCAGTTGTTCCGTGATGTGACACATGATAAATTTAGCAATCGGAAATTCAGAGCAAAGGACAACCACTGGCATTCCAGATCATACTGTCCTTCTAAGTGCAGAGCTTTCAAGCTGACTAGGACTGTGATATGTATGATTAGTTTGTTTCTTCGAGATTTATGACGTGTTTTATAACTCTAAGTATGTCTTGAAATGCTAGTGCAGTCTAGATTTCAGGAAAAAAGAATTATGCCTATAGAGAGAGTGTTCTAAAAGGGGAATAAAGTGATCACTACTTTGAAGTGTGGTGTACTCTGCAAAGAGTATTTGCTTAGGCAAAAGTGTTCCTTCTGTGACAGATAGATCAGTGTTTTATAGGAGTTTCTTTATGAGGAGTGCTACAGTTTAACATCTGAAATTCATGGTCTTTGTGCATCCTTTCACTGACAACAAAATCAAGAAGATGGATTCATGGAGTGGACGCAATAAGTTACGGAATCTATTCACAGACTGAATTTATCTGATCTACAGAATCACTAATTTGCTTATATTCTAGTACATTTTCTCTTACTATACTATAAATCTGTGTGGTTTTGAGCACAGTAGTTAATGAGATACAATTAATCTCAGTCTCTAATAAGGCTTTTAAAGGGACTTATTATTTGGATCTACAGGCTTATTTTATTCCTAAACATTTTGTTTTCCCCTTTTAAGGAGATGAAAAGTAACCCAGAGGTTTTCTTTTTGCATTTATTTGTCACGAGATACTTACTATGATGTACTTTTTTTCCATATTTAACTCTACGTATGTGACATGTTCCTGGAGCCAATGTTCAAGTAAAAGCTACTTGCAGTGAAACTATTATAAGTATTTGTTAACAAATGCATTTTGTGTTTACTTCCCACTAGTTTATGACTGTATGCCAAGGGCACTTTTTTCAAATTTAGTTTATGACCCTCTCTGAAAGCTAAAAAAGCTGTATCTGTAATAGATTTGAAGCAGAAGATACCTTAAACAGTGAGCAATGTTTTCAATTAAAAGCTAAATCTCCTTCTAAAATTGCCTGTCTCTTGAATGCTGGTCTCATTCTTTCTGTGTTTAATATATTGACACTGCAACACAAGCGGTTATGTATGACAGCCTTAAGTTTCTTCAGCTCCTCTCAGTTGTAATATTGTAATTAATGCCTAAAAGTTCCAGGCAAATTTTCTATCTGGCTGAAGTCAAAGGGGAAGACTGGATTCTCCAGTCCTTGCATGGGTAAAGGACATGTGAAGTAAGGAGAGGTAGGTCTGCGTGCCTGTTTCTGCCTTTGTCTGTGTTACTTGCTGACTGCCTCAAGCTCACCTCCAGCTGTCTGTTTATATCCACATTAGCTCTTTTTGAGAAGGATTTCTCTATCTCTTACTTTGCTGGTTTCACAATTCCTAGCTTTTACCACAGATCTAGCCCAAAAATTCATAATTTGGCAGTAAGATGTGTATATTACTGGGGTTTTTCCCCCAGTTACAAACCCAACCCGCTACAAGTACACATCAGCCATCACCATTTTACCTGAGCAGTAGGCAAGATGTCACTTTTTACAGCCTCCATGCATGTGCACACACAGACACGCTGTATTGGCCCAGAATAATTATTTATCTCAAACATATAAAACGTCTAACCTGCAGCTAATTTTTGAGTGCTTTTCTGTAACTTTTAAGACAAACACAATTAGAAATAATGGTAATTTAGAACAGACACAGTAACTCAGTATAGAAAGAAAAACATTGTGGTTTAATTATTTAACAGTACAGTATATTCTATCATTCTGTTAGAATGTGTATTTTTAATTCAGAGTTGTATTAGGTAGCATTTGTTACATTCAGCTAATATTTTCCCAATAATATAAGCAGTTTCATATTGGAAGTACTCTAATAGCATATGATGGATAAATCAGCAACCATAAAAGAAATTACTCTGTATTTTCCTCATCAGTTGTAAGAATTGAAAGAAAGAGAAAGAGGGATTTTCCTGAGCAATGAGAGCAAAGATTTTGCATCTGAAAGATGAATTTTTATCTTAAAAGGGAACTAAAATGTTTAAAGTAATGAATACACTTACTTATTTTGTGGAGATTAACATGTATATAGAGTACATGTACACAGACGAGTGCATTTTAAAGGTTGATTAAATGTTCTCAGATTGCTGTAGGTCTCAGCTGTGTAGAAGAATGAACCACACCAATCCCTGAAGTTTTTAACATTTCCATGCATTAAATATAGTAGTGCATGTGCAGATTGGGGTCTACCAGAGTATGATATAAATATATCATGAAACCAGAGAAGAAATCCTCAAAGACCTTTGTCTCTATGAAACAGATGATTCATACACTTGGATCTGTGTTAAGTGAATGAGAAAATTTTCATTTAGTATACAGACTTCAAAAGTGTGCTTGCTTATTTTTCCCCATTTGGAAATGAAATTATTAATGTTTTTCATCAGCCTCATTTGGATTTTTCAACTTTGTGAACTTCGGGTACTGTATCCAGTTCTGGGCCTGTCACTTCAAGGAAGACATTGAGGCGCTGGAGTGGATCCAGAGAAGGGCAATAAGGCTGGTGAGGGGTCTGAAGCACAAGTCCTGTGAGGAGTGGCTGAGGGAGCTTGGGTTGTTTAGCCTGGAGAAAAGGAGGCTCAGGGGGGACTTTATCACTCTCTACAACTGCCTGAAAGGAGGCTGTAGACAGGTGATGGTCAGCCTCTTCTGCCAGGCAACCAGCGACAGGACAAGAGGACACACTCTTAAGCTGTGCCAGGGGAGATTTAGGTTGGACATCAGGAACAATTTCTCCATGGAAAGGGTTGTCAAGCATAGGAATGGCCTGCCCAGGAAGGTGGTGGAGTCACCATCTCTGGAAGTGCTCAAGATGCCACTCGATGTGGCACTTAGTGCTGTGGTTTAGTCGGCGAGGTGGTGATTGGTCAAAGGTTGGACTCAATCTTGAAGGCTTTTTCCAACCTAAATGATTCTGTGTTTCATCTGTTGAACCTGGCTGTTTACAGTATCCAAAAACTTTGGACTGTACTATGTAAGATTTAGGTGACTGATGGCAAACTCATACACAGAAAATTTACCCATCTTTTGGGCTTCTTTATCTCATGACATAAATACCTGACTCATCTTTTTGCACTGCAGATGAGGTCTTGGACTGCAGGCCAGTGTGGACTGATAAAAATCCCCCACTCCTGATCTGACAGTAGCCCTCTCAGAGTTGACCTTCATTTTTTTGTGTTCTTGATGTAAACTTGCTTGTTTTGCCCTGGATTTCTGTATTTGGGAGGCTCCATACTGTTAGCATGGATTTTTTTACACGTCAAATTTGTTAACAATAAAACACAGGGTTTTCTCTGAAATACTGGATGAAAGTACAGTCAAAAGAATTCTACCTGTAAAAAATTGATAAAGCTTGTAAGTTTTTGAGCAAAATGCTGTGTTAGCAATACTGATCTTGTGTTCTTGTACAGGAAGTCCTGTATGCTGGTGTTTGTCATGAGGTAAGAAAATTTCAGGAAAGTTAAGGCTCAGCTTCAACTATTAATAATTTCTCTTGTAAGAGTAGGCATAAATTTTGTAACTGCTGTGTGTTGGAAGTAGGATGTATCTCAATGGTCTGACTTTACTGAGCAATTGAAAACCACAACAGTGTTTTCAAATCACTCAGGGAAAAAAAGAATATTTCAGTTTGGATCTGACCAATTTTGTCTCTTCCCTAAGTTGCTGACCAGCAAAGAAGAGAGAAACTGAAAAAGAAGATAGCCAGGTGTGAAGAGAAAATGAGTATCTGTGAAACTGTCTCCCGATCCTGTTCAAGAGACAGCGGAAGGCTGCTGCCATCCTCTTTTAGAAAGGTATGTATTTTAATTTTGTTTAGTAGATACTATCATATACTTGCCTGCCATAGTAACAGCTGATCACTGCTGTGAAGCAGTGAGGCATCTTTCAAGCAGCAGAAAGTAGACAAGGGTCTTTCTGGCATGTCCCCAACACCGAATGCATGTCTTGACCTTCTGACAAAGATGTCAGGTATCTGGATGAAGAGTGCTTGCAGTAAATACAAGCTCTAATTACCCTTGAGTTCTCTTGCTTTCACTTCAGCTGAAATTCCTGTCCTGTCACTCCGGAGCTTTGCACAATTTCCTAAGGCAGAACTCTGTTACCTCTACCCTTCCGAGCAGAAGAATCAGGAATCTTCCATTTTTTCCTTAATGAAAAGTTCTATTTGGTAATACATTTCATATCTAACAGTGTGCTACACCCTTCAGTTGCATTTCGTGAAAGCAAAAATAGTGCTTAGACCAAAATATACCATTCTGTATATATATGTTCTGCTTATATGCATAGGCTCACTTAGTTTGGCTGGCTATCCATCAAGATATGTGGTGTGTATTTCTAACTAATAAATAAATATGTAAATAGCCCAATAAATTACATTCTTGTTCATCGCTGTAAATGAGCAATTGCAGCTTAAAACAGAATAATGATTTAACTCTGTGATTCTAACAGCCTAAGTTTCATACATTGTTGAAATATATGTAAAGCTGGAGGACATTTCCAAGTAGTACAGCAAACACCATCAGTTTCTTTCCCTTGTGACTGATTTTTGCAGCAGGCAGCCTGAGTGTGACCTTATTGCAGTGCAGAAAAATAATGCCTTGAAATTCAATACATGACTCTTAGTTATGGATGAAAGCACAGGCATGAATAAGAAAAGGGAGTAAATGTGATATTTAAAATCTAAATTTTATTTTTTATTAATACCATTTTTGTCCTTCCGTATTATTTTTTGAAAACTTGGGGCAGGCAAAGTTCCTTGAATTGTTTCATTGCAAAACAATTTTGCAATGAAAAAGTAACATGTGTGTCTAACTACTGCATGAACTCCCAGCTTTAAAATGGAAGGATGCATTATAACAGACTGTGGCTTTTTTCCTTCGTTTTTCAAAATAAGATTTTCTGAAATTCTACCTGAATTGAGCTGGCCTTGACTAAGATCTCTGATTTGAACAGCACTTGGTATTTCATATCTCATGTTCAAGTAATCCTATTATAGGCATTTCTGGCTGCTAATGAATTTTTAAAATAAATTAATGCATGCCAAAAGTCTGGAAGGCTGCTTCATAGGAGGTTAAATTTCTCTTCTAGTAATTTGAAGTATGCTGTTGCCTTGACATTTCAAGATCCCTTTCAGCCTGTTTTTTGAGATACTTTTTTTTCTGAAGAATGAAAGTTATGGCCATCTGCTTGTGCATATGAAATATAGATTGGGAAACACCATTAACTGGTTCTAGTCTCTTGTTAATTTTGTGTGCAACACACATGTGGCTGTTTGAAATGCCTACTCAAATGGTTTATATTTAAAGATTTATTATACTCTTACAATACCACCAGTCTGAACATGTATTGTGCTTAAATTAGTTCTGTCATAATGGGAGATGTCAGTGACTAAACAAAGCAGAAGAATCTTCTGAGCGTCAAAGAAAGTTGTTTTCATTAGGAATGTTATGATTTCCTTTCAGGCTTCATAGTGACAATCACCTGCTGTGCTGATTGTTTGATGTAGGGTATGCCCAGCCTCTACCCTTGAGGGAGGCCTGCTTAAATAGGGAGATTGCACAACTTCCCAGCAGAATCCCTCTGGAAAAGGCAGCCACCTTTCAGTTACGGCGAGAGAGGACACAGACCCATGATCCTCTTGGAGACCTCTACAGATCCTTTGTAACCTACTGGCTTTTACCCCCTCACACCCACCCCTGTATCCCTCTAAGATCTAGCCCTCTGCCCCTGTGGGATCAGAGAGCTCGTCCCTGGCCTCCCCTTCGCGGGGTGCAGGCTAATAAAGCTGCCCCATGCGGAACTGCTGTACGGGCCTCTCGTCTGTCTCCTCCTGCTCCGGCCTGGGGGTTGCCTCGCAGCACAAGAGCTGAAATCACTCTTGCTGAATCACTGAAGAGCTGACAGCCTGCTGAGACAGGCACCCCCTGCAAAGGCACCCTGGCGGCCGAGGGGTCGCCGCAGACCTCTGGGGGACTGTTCCTTGCGGGACGCTCTCTCTGGAGCTGTCACGGCTTCCTGGGTCTGAGCCACAGACCCCATCCCGGCTGCTTCAGTTTGAATTAATGCACATTCAGTAATACCCCTTATTAATAACATCACAGTATTCAAGGAAAGTTGGAACCTACCACATTATAGAATTGATACCCACACACACACATGCACAAAATGAAAGAGTGTAACGGGAACATAATTTTGAAAAATAGTGATGTATAGAAACTTAATATATTCATAGAGGGTCCGATTTGTTCACATATTTGTATGAATTTTCTCTAATGGCAGCTTGTCACTTCCTGTAGAAGACCTTTGGTCTGTCCAGACAGAGAGGGCAGGCGCTCAGCTGACTTAGAGCAATATTTAAGTGGCCGTCTCAAGTTAAAAGAATCATATGCATTTATTGCAAAATGGCAGCTCCTGTATCCTGACAGTGCAGTTCATAAAGCATCTCTTTGATCTCATTTTCTGATGGTAGATGAACTATTCTATTGGAAGACCTTTTCATACAAGAACAAGTTAATTTCAAGATTAAATTAATCTTACTGTAACTTCAGTGACCCCAGTGAGAGCTGCCTTGGACCTTTTATGTGAAAAGGTATTTAGCAACCTTTCTTTTCAAAGTTTGGTTTTTATAGGGCAGCTGATACTTTCGTGGCTTTCGAGCTGGGAAACTAAACTTCTCGTAGAAAGTAGCTTACAGAGAAATCTGGATTCTTTCTCTGTGTTACTACTTTTGCCCGTCAGATGACAGCAGTATGCTTTGATGTGTTTTTACTGAATTTTCTTTTCCACAGAGTCCATGAAAATTCAGAGGTCCTCTTTCTACAAGCTTGCTGCAAAGTACTATTCAGTTTACCCCAGTTTTGTGACTAATAAAATTGAAGCATAAATACATACTTTATGAAACTTTTTAAGGGGGTTGCTGAAATCTATCATTGAGTAGATTTGTATCTTTCAAAACAGATTATACTTGGTTGAATCAACAGAATAGGAACATATATTGGTAAGCAAGATACAAGTCCAGATTTTTTACTTCAAATTACATTATAGTTCTTGATAGTTGTAATATCTAAAGCTGAGATACTACCATGGAATTTTTAAAATTTTATTTGAAGAATAGAAATAAATACATTTTAAATCTATTTTAATGTGTGCTGTTGTATATTTGTAGGCATGTTTTTGTCTGGTTTTTTGTGTGTTTCCTACTTAAAAATCTGATGATTTTACAGATAACAGACTAGAGAAGAATGTGAGCATACTTGCTTACAGTTTCCTTGCAATGCAGGTGTACAGATAATTTTCTGGAAGTTCACAAGTGACAAATTGCAGACAAACTGCATTCTCTGACACTCCTTAAAATCTTTTTGAAGTGTCCAACATAGTTCCTTGTTCATGATACTGTTTCTTCATCTACTTGGTGGCTGTAATTCTTTCCTGTTTGAGTAGTAAAGTTTTGCCTCAGGATAAGGGCTTTGAAAGACATTCTTTTCTCAGCACTTGAATGAGTACATCTCACAGCTGACACAGATGCAGCTTAGGGTTGCAGTTCTCTCTAGTCACCAGAGAGCTACTTGGTCTGTTCTACTTACGAAATACTTGAGAAGGAGAAGAGAAGAACTGCCCTAAGCTTCCTCATATATAAAGAGTGCTTGAACTTAGGATATTGCCATATCAACCTTGTGCCTTTGTCTTGTTTTAGGATCAACTCAACTGCTTCTGAGGAGCAGAACATGTCACTTTCATGAGGTGTAGATAAATAATTGGCTAATGTAACTTCATATCTTTTCTTAATTATTTTGCATAATGCAGGGAACCAGTCATGATATGCTCACAAATGCTTCTACAATCTGATTTATATTGCAGTTCAATGAACTGATTTAGTCACTGAGAGTAAAGTGTTTACAAGAATTAAGCTGCTTATAATATAGACTGAAGGGTATGGAATTAGCTTTTCAAAACATCTGTATAGGTGGATTCTGAAACTTTCTAGTCTTATCAGTTTTCTGTAGTGCTGAGCTACCACTGCAACTACTTTATATGCAAACAATCACACTGGTAAGCCTCATTATACTGCTTGCTAACACAGGCATTTGTTTGGCTTTGTGACTGCATGTTATCAGTTCAGCAGTTAATTATGCTGTAGTAGTAAAATAAAGTTGACTCATGTGAGACACCATCAAGAAGAGCTTATTTTGCCTCAGCTAACTGAAAAATACCTCTTTGTATTAGGCACCAGCAACTCTGGTTATTTTGGGGTACCAGAATAGTGTAGATAGGTCTTACTGATGTGAGAGAAAATTGTTGTTGAAGGAAATACATGGTATGACAGCAGTGTGATCTGTGACTTAATTTTCATGGTAAAATAGCTGCGTTTTTAATATTCCTCTAAATAGCATTTACTGCATACTACAAAATGTATATTCATCATAATTGAGCTTTAATTTAAAATACTGTGTTTGAAAGGAAAAAAATGAAATTGTATCGATTCTAAGCAATAACAGTAGCAGTGTTATGAGAAAACGCAGCATTTATACGCTAAGAGTCTATTGCTCAGAATTTTTAAAAACACCTTTATTAGGGTTGAGTGGTATAATAGAAAATCTGTGTATAATTACAAGGTATACTATCTATTAGTAGGTTACAATGTCATGAATTTTCAATAAATGTATAAAGATTTCCGATTTTGGTCATTGTTTTTTTTTTCTCTCTTTACACCCCCCAGTGGGAAATCTCAGAAGTCTCAGGACAAATATTGGTTATCTTGCAAAATCCCCACAGGCACTTTATTTTACAGTTGTTTTTGTGACTTCTGTTGGCATTTAGTCCATTGTCACTTCGTGGTGGGGAAAATCACACATCCAGCCTTCAATCCATATCTTAATCAGCTGATTATTTTCAGAAAGTGAGATATTCTTGAGGATTTTCTCCAGGTTTATAATGTGCTCAGGCAATGAAGCACCACTGGAAATGCACTGGATCTGTGTTTCAGAGTTAGTCTCTCAAAGTAGTTTGCACATAGATTAATTGTGAGATCAGGATAAGCTACTTGGTGAATCTGTGAATCTTCTCAACTGGCATTATGGTTGTATGTTATAAATAAATGCATGTCACAGCATATGTATGAAGTCATACTATACTGGATCCACTCTTTCTCAGGCTTCCCATAGGGCAGATGTTCCTTCAGTAACTTCAGTAATGTAATGCTTCTGCTCACATTTTTACTTGTGTGATAGAAGCATAATAGAGATGAATGAAACACATATGGAAATCACCTTCCTTTTCTTCCTTTTGTCACTGCAGAGCTTGTGGTCTGTACTGGTGTCTCCTTATCTTCCTGTTCTTTGTTCAGGTGGTGGAGGTACATGAACAAGTTAATTTCTGTGTTAGCCTATCTGAACTAAACTTCAAGTTTGTTAAAAACTGAAGACAGCCTTAGAAATTGAATTTTCTTCTTAGGAAACACCTCTACTTGTATACATTTTCTTAAATCCTACAGCACTTTGTTGCTGATGATGTGGACCTATATGAACTGCCCCAGTGTTAGGAAAGTATGATAATAATTTTAGAAAGTTAGCTGTTGGTTTTGAATTGGGTTTTCTCACTTGTTATATTTTAGCTGTTATTTTGCCCTGCTGATTGTGTGGTACAGCAGTGAGACTTTCCAGAATAACACTATCCTCAGCTTGTCTCCCTCACTGTTGCACTGTAAGCATTGTCTCTGAGTGTTGTGGTGCTAGATAGTTTGAGTACACACAATGGGAGTCGTGTCTTCTCCATCATGCAGTTGTGTGTAAGAGAACTTGAATTTCACAGTTATATGTGTGGATGAAATAAGTTGGTTTATACAAAATTTTGTTTGCTGATAGGCTTTTGGTTTAATCTTCCAGTTCTGCATTATTCCTGCCCTTGGAGATGGTAAAATGTCATACATAATTTTCACTGACTGACAGAATATTTGGTAGGTGGCTGTATCCTAGGTAGGAAAAGCACATAAAACAACTGTTTTCGTAAGGTGTTTAAAACACATTGTAAAGCACATTTACTAGTGTGCATACCCTGTCCAGGTATTAATGCTTTGAAATTGCAAATTTTTCAAGGCTCTCTCTATGACGGAAATAAAATTTCTATTTAATTGTTCTTTCAAATTTAACAAAACAAACAAACAAATGGCCAAACCAACCAAAAACCCCACCTTAAGATGTCACTTAGATTTAGTTGTGTTTTTGTCTTACATGCCTTTGCCACAGTGTCATAATACAATTCAGGAATAATGTTGAATTTTTAAGCATGGGATAATTATGGCTAATCCTTCGCTTGCCCAGGTGGTATGAACAGAGCATATCCAGGTAAAATAATTTGCCTCAGTGCAATGATTCCTTAACTTCTAAAAATGTATTGATTAAACTGTTGGTTTGATGTAGCCATCAAAATTCTGTAACAGAGTACCAATGTTTTGCTACCGAAGCAAACCATTTGCTTATTACTCTCTTATTTCCTGTGACTAGATTTTAAAATCTGTTAGCACTGAGGCTGCTGTGAAACCAGTTTGATCTTATAAAAATTGAAAGTTTTTACATAGAAAATACCTCCAAGTTGGTAACAGTAGTAGCTGGGAGTACCATCATGAGCAAAGTAGGTAATTTGCAAAGCAATCAAATTTGTTTTATTTTTTTCTAGAGTTTCTTGGAAGTAGAAGACAATCTCTTCCCCTGTGCTGGGCAAGCACAGTACCTATCAAGAGCACCGTCTCCTTTTGGCCAGCATGGCTCAGTTCGCTCCAGTCCAGTTAAACATGCCAGAAAGTGTTCTCGGAATACATCCAGGGCATCTCACTCATGTGTCTGTACGTCAAGGCCACCAAGTAAACACTCTGGACTTTCATGCAGTCACTCCATTGATAATTTTGTGAGCATTGGTTGTTCCCAGAGGTGTCAAGGAAACAACCCCAAAGTGAGCAGCGGGGATCTTCTAGAGAGGCACTCTGAATACTTTACCAAGAGCCGAAAACCTTTTACTCCACGCACCTTAATATCAAATGCTAAATCTCTCCTGACAGAATACAGGTATTACACTCCTGCTCGAAGGAAGAAGAAAAATCGCCGCAAGCAGTGTGTGGAAGCTCAAACACAGACTGATATGATCAGGTACAGAGATTGAAACTTTATTTTGTAACTCTGGAATTTAGTTATCCTAACAGTATCTTCATAAAAGCAACATGTTTTGCTCTCATTACAGTTGTATAAAACCAGAGTAATTATTCTGAAGTTATTCTAGATAGGCCTTAGCAAAAGCTAGAACAGAATGTGATTTTCCTTTTTTTCACTGGAGTATTTTACTGTCCTCTTTCTGGAACAACTAGTTTACTCTATACAGATTGAAGTGCCGCTAAATTCAAACTGTGGAATCTCACATCTGCTGGTGATAATCATTCCCTCTGTCTTCCGTATGCTATCTCTGGTGTATAGTTCCATCTCTTAAAGAATTAACCAGTAAGAGCATGCAAGTAGCTCCCCACTGTTGCCCCTGGAGTCTGATACTTTCCAGTTTGTTAATGAATACATCATGCAAAGATCCGTTTTTAACTCTTAAATGCAGCTTTTCCTTGGTTTTTTATCACTTGAATTTAAATACCTTCAGATATACCCCGTATAAAATATTTTAAACAAAATTAGGGTCCTTCTCTTGCATAGAACTTCTCAGCAAATTGAACAATTCTGATTTAGTTTTGTTTTTAGTGATACTACCTTGTAAAGAGAAATCTTTTCCCTTTTGTGTCCTCCATGCCTGCATGTCCAACTCCAGTTTTTTCATAGGACAAATTGGGAATTTCCTAAGACTAGAATTATGATAGCTTTGGCTCTGTATTGCAACTGTTGACTTTCTGGCTGTGGGTCATCTGTTTTCCTGGTGCACTTTTAATTTTAGGATCATCTCTGTTCTTAATTCTGAACAATTATTTTGGATAATTTAGTTATCCCCTGTTAATATGCAGCTAAGTAATTAATTTGGATCACCTGTTTATGACTAGGGTCATCCTTCAAAACAAACTATAACTTAGTGATATTATATGAACCTAACTCTGGCAGAAGTTTTCTGAACTGTTCGGTACTATGTTCTGTTCAGACCGATGAGAAATTTCCACAGTGGAACTGGTTTTCTCATCCTGCATATATTGAAAGTAGTCTACTTGGAAAACTAATACTTCTCTAAATTTTGTAGCTTTCCATCTGCAGACAAAGTGTATGTGAGAAAAGTTATGTGTGAACACCAGAAGATCCCATCAAAGGTAATAATATTATCTACCAGTGGGTACTCTTCCCACACCCATTGCCATCATGGTGGGGTAATACATTTCATCACTGCCACAGCAGTGAACAGCTGATTTAGGTTTTCTTTTCTCTATTGCCATGACATGAATTCATTCCAAAGAGGAGAGAGTTTCAGAACACGAGTGAAAACAATAAATAAAAAATTCTGAGGTACATAAAGAGATCTCTTTAATTTTTTTTTGTTTTTTTTCTGTAAGTGCACTATCAAATATCTTCTGAGGCCACAGATAATTGGTACATGACTTTTCAGCAGAAGAAGGTGTCCCTTTTGTCTGTTTACCCAGAGTTCTCAGAAAAGACATAAAATTTCTAGGGCTTAATCACAGAGAGTTAATAGATTAATTTTAATGGAAAAATTTTATGTGTATTTGCACTGATAATAAAGATTTTTATCTCTGTATTGTAGGCTGAAGCTAAAAGATATACTCTGGATGAGCCTGAGAGAGGAATAGATGGTTGTCAATACTCCATCCTAAGGTGACTGATTTACAGCAGGAGGAAATATTTGAAATGCCCATTCTTTCTATACAGCTGGTCCTTAGGCCATAAGTCTTCCCTGCCATTTCTCTTTTTAAGTCTTTTCTCACAGGACTTATGTTAGGTTGGGTTTTTCACATCAATGGCCTTTCCCAACTTCAAAATTCATTATTTGCTTGTGATAAGTTCCACTGGGAAGCCAATTAAGAAAAGAGAGCTCTGAAATATATCAGTATTTTTGTCAGAAATGAGAGCGATGATGCATTATTACCGTTGTTAGTTCTGTATATCGGGGCTCACAGACTATATAGTACTCTAACTAAACAGTGCATTGGTATTCCAATCAGTACTTCCCCTTAGTGTCTCCAGGCATCCAGCCTTTCGAATCTGTGGTATGTGAGAATTGTAAACCAGGAGTATTTCCCACATCTTTTTCTGAAAACTTAATACTGAGATTGCTACAATACAAGAGCAGTGTTGGAAATCAGGCCAGAACCCACAGGCTCCGAGCTGATTCTCCTCATTGCTGACCTAAGTGTCATGCATGAGTCGCTGATTTGCTCTCTGGCCTTTTCATACAAAGGCATTTTTATCTGAGGAGAAAAACGTACTCCGAGTTGAAAAAGCACTCTAATGGATAGCAGAGATTGAATAGCACCTAAGTAGCACCAAGGTCTTCTGAGCACTGTGTCAAGTGAGGTGGTGTAATGTTCTTGAACCATAGTCTTTCAGGTTTCAGTGCAAGCAGGGGATTTTGCTGCTGGAGCAGGGTTCAGGGGTGTTATGATGGCCTTTTTCGCAAAAGGAATGGTATAATGGCACACTGTGGCTCCAGAAGAAAATTACATGCCAGGTAGTATAAAAGGGGTTTAGAATGTTGTTCTTTTTCTTGCCCTCTGATTTTCTGATTAGAGAGACATCACGGCATCCTCAGAAGTGTTCACCAAGGAGGACTGCTGAGGCCGAGTAAGTATGCTTAAACCATTTTTCTACTCATTTACAACATCAAATTAGAAAGCTTTCCTCAAAACTGATGAACGTGAAACATACAATACTTAAAAAGTTTTATGTGAATCTAAAAATGAAGAAAATTCATTATAACTTCAGAAGATTGTACAGTGCCTATAGTTTGTTTCCATTTCTTTTTAGGTCTGTAATCTCTGAATCAAATATTGGCAAATGAAACACCAAACTGAAGGGCATTCTTACCACATTTCTGCACTGAAATTTGATGATAATTAGAAGAGTTTTGAGTTATAATCAGAAACATTACTAACGCTTCATCAAGTGGCCTTGGGAAAGTCATTCAATTCTTTGTGCTTTAGGACAGGCTTGTCTTTCCCCAGCTTAGGGCTTATAATAGAGGTCTCAAATACCAGCTGTAGATAACTTCCTTGACTATAGAAGAAACCAAAATTACAATCTTTACGCACGGTAACAAATTTCATGTAATGAAAGTCATGCAAGTTGTATTCCATTTTTTATTTTCTGTTTATTAAGACTGGAGAATGACTCAATAGAATTTGAATGGATGCTTTGGAAGACTTAAGAAGATGCTATTGATGCCATGAAGATTTTTTTGTCTTTTATACCCCTGTTATACCTTTTTTACAACTTCTGTATTCTCTGTGCTTTTTGCCTACATTCCTGGATTTGTTTGTCAAGCTGAGAGACTAAACATTTTAGAAGCTTCGTAGCTAGGGATCAGTGTGCCCCAGACCCCAAGGTCCCCTCCAGAACACATTCTATAAACTAAGATAGAACTATCCAGGGGAAGGCTCCTTGGGGAGGGGGGCTCACTTGAGCCTCTCATTGGGGAATCTTTGATAGATATGCTAATTAGTAAAACCTATAATGTTATACCCGATCTTTTGGGGTGGGCATTTCAGCGGGGTGCATTTCAATGCGCATGACCTGGACATGTGCACCAAAGGATCCTTAAAATAAATACCAAAGTAAAATTCCTTTTCCCCTTCTAACCGTGTTTGACTCTTGATTTTAAGACCAGGAAAAGGCATCACTATGAAAGAAAAACAGGACTGAAATATTTTGGGGTTTTCTCTATTGTTGTCTTTCAAGGAGAACTCCAGACTTTTGGAGAGTGTCCGATTTAGAGTATTTAGCATCAACAACTCTTTTAGAGGTATTAAAGTAGAGATAAGAGGTGAAAGTGACGTCTCACACTAACAAGATTTTGTACATCAAGGAGATAGATGTGTTGAAATGAGTGGATGCTGCCAAATAAGCAGTTAAACTCTTCTCAGGTTCCATTTAGGACTAGCAATTTTCAGCTGCAGTCAGATTCTCTAGAAGCTCCTTTGGAAGCCTCTACCCAGAGCATCAAACTGCAATTGTACACTTTCTTCCCAGTTAACTCCCCTTTCTCCTTTGAGTGCAAAGCAGGTTCTGAACATGCTCCAAGATTCATTTGGGATCTCTGTGCTAATTTATACCACAACAGAAAGTTAGCATAAAGACAAAGTACCATGACCACCTTTATAACAGTCTCACATTTTGCCGTCTTTTATTATTGTCTAGATTGAATGAAAGTCTTAGTTTGTCCTGCTAGACTTGCCCGTTATGAAAAATAACCACTGATACAAGAACTATAAAATCTTAATGGCTGTTCCCATGAAGGTGATTAGACCTACTACAGTGTGTCATATATGTTTCTATGGTAAAGCATTTAACATTGGGGTTTCTGTTCTCCCTGCAGAGAAGAGGAGCTTTTATATTTAACTTTCATTGAAGATGTAACAAATGAAATTCTTCGACTTGGGTTATTTTCTAACAGGTAGGTTACAGTTGTTTTCAATTTTATAGTGCTATGTCAGAAACCCCTGGACTCCATAAGAAAGGGAAGCAGTGATTAGTAATAATTTCTTTATATACACGTATACACAGCCCTTGCTTTTGTTTTGTTTCCTCCTCTTTTTTGCTTATGGAAGAAAGGGGAACTAGGACATACCTGTGGGTCATTTACTTTGATCTGCTGCTGTGTACCATGAGATAAAAGCTTCTGTTAGAAACTGACCTGGAACCCTAGATGGAATAATGCTAAAGAAGAACTCATTTTACTCTGCCACATCTGTTTTGCTAAATAAACCGAGTTACTAATCTTTCACACAACAGGTCCTTCATCTCCTTTCTGTCCTTCTTCCAGTATGAATTCAGTCTTCAGCATAGGTTGCCAGGATTACATCCTCTTTCAGATAAAGGTTCACCAGCTGCTAAATCAGGTTTCTTTTTTCCAACACCATACTGGTTCTTTCTAATAAAGAACTCTCAATTTATGCAAAAAAACTTGCAGTATTTCTATATATATACAGACTCTTTACCCATTTTTGTAATTTCCCATTCAAGACAGTCTAATTTCTTAATATTCTGATCTTGCTTGTGTTGATAATATTTCTAGCTGTTTTTCCAATTCTGTGCCCTCTTATTTTTTTCTTCTTATGTCAAGGCTGTCAATGAGAATACTAAGTACACCAAGTAAAAAAAACTTTAAAAATTTTGAGAGCGGTCTCCTTCTGGCTCTTTTTTACAGTAATGTTGTCTTCCATTAGAACCCTTCTTGCACTTTTTTTTAATAATTTTTCATGTAAGATAGGTTAAATTCACTTGACTTTTCACTGTTCCAGTGACTGTGTACTTCAGTTGTCACAGAACATATTCTCTGCAGAATTTTTTTTCTCATTCTGCCTAAGCAATGGAAGAGAGCTCTTAGGACTGAGGACTTTTCCCTGGATTTTTTTTTTACTGAAGCTGGATTTTATTCCTTCTCTTTATTCTTGTGTATAGCAGCCACTATGGTGCATCCAAGAGATTTTGCATACTTCAGCATGCCAGTAGAATCACCTCTGAATTGTTGATTTCTCCCAGCATATAGGCCCAACAGAACAAACACACACATAGTTGTGCTACAAGTCACCCCATGGTTGCCATGTGCTGCCCAAAGCCAGGTCTGCCTGCTGAGCACGTGTCCAGTGGGTTGCTGACTACAGGTAGCCCTCTTTGTTACAGTGTAGCTGAAACAGTCTTAGAGGTGCCATTCAGCTAAGAAATTAAAATTAAAAACTACAGTCATTGCTTTATGTAGCTCTGGTAAAAGTTGGGTTTTCTCCTGTGAAATAATTTGGTTTTTTATTTGTAGGGTTCTGGATCAACTGTTTGAGTGCTATATAGAAGAAAATAAGAACTGCTTGGATGAGGTGTGTGCTGCCCTTATAATTGTCTCTCTCTCTGCATATGATTTAGGTGATGTTTCCAAAGAGCAGGGCAAATGCACTGAATATTTGAGGGTAAAGGTAACCAGAATACTTAGTGGGGAGCCTCTCTCTCCATAAATGAGATTTGCAGTCTCATGGATTGTGGCAAATCAGGAGTCACCGGTACAGTGACAGCAAATGGACAACAGTCAATTCAGTTTGGTGATACTCAGTGTTTAATTTAGTCACTTGATTGCAAGCAGCGTCCTTTTCCTACTGTCAGTCAAGCCCTGAGTCTGAGCAATGCTCAGGTGCCATGGGGCTGGAGAAGTGTCACCCCTTTCTTCCTTCACCTCTTAGGGCAAAATGCGCCAGATGTTGGATGTGCTGAAATCAGACCTCGGCTGCAGCCAGGACAGCGACACAGAGCTAATCCATGAAGACCGGGACAGCGACACAGAGCTAATCCATGAAGACCGGGACAGTGACACAGAGCTAATCCATGAAGGCCAGGACAGCGACACAGAGCTGATCCATGAAGACCGGGACAGTGACACAGAGCTGATCCATGAAGACCGGGACAGCGACACAGAGCTAATCCATGAAGACCGGGACAGTGACACAG